>NW_027210102.1:72216-114613 GCF_027789765.1 Dendropsophus ebraccatus | reverse complement strand
ATAAAAATGGCCGTCATTTTTAAGTAGTGGAAATATAGACTATGGCTAGATTAACCCATATAAAATACATTTGTCAAGGTATAGCATAAAACCCTTCACAGAAATGGCGAGCATGAGATTAGAAAGAAGAAGCGGTTCTCATAGAAGGTTTCACACTGTTGCTGTAATATTATTCACTATCGCCCTCTGCTGGATACTTTGTATAATGTACAAAACGCTAAGATAAAACTTTCCAAAGCCACAGTGATCAAGTATATAGCAGCACACTCTTTCTGAGAAAACCCCAGCACTGTGATAATCGCTGCTATATATTTTATGACTTGGGTCACTGTGACACATTTGGTGAAAAATACTAACAGGATCAGATTGTGATGTGTATTTAGCTCCTCTTCTTGTCTATACGTATGACCTGGTACAAATGTGTGCTGGCAAAGGTTCCTCCTATGAAAATAATAGAAACTTAAAGGGTAGTGCGGCGGTAAACATTATTCACAGAATAACACACATTACAAAGTTATACAACTTTGTAATGTATGTTATGTCTGTGAATGGCCCCCTTCCCGTGTCCCACCACCCCCACCAGTGTACCCGGAAGTGTGGCGCGCTTACATACCTGTCACATGCCGACTCGTCTCCGATCTTCAGTCAGCGATGTTGTCTTTGGACGGCCGGGCCGAATCCCTCCGAGCGTCCTGAGTGCCGGCCGCCCTCTTCAGCGTCATCAGATGCTCAGCCGCGATTGGGCCATTCACATACATAACATACATTACAAAGTTGTATAACTTTGTAATGTGTGTTATTTTGTGAATAAATGTTTAGCGCCGCACTACCCCTTTAATCTTCAGAGGGTTAATTTAAACTCCTGGGGGCCAGACTGTCACTAAAAAAACACCACACACCCCTAAAAAGTGCCATGCACATGGCTTTTTTTAGACAAACAGAAGAAATTCCATTAAAGCTTCTCTGTACCCACAATCTGACCCCCCCAAACCGCTTGTACCTTCGGATAGCTGCTTTTAATCCAAGATCTGTCCTGGGTCCGTTCGGCAGGTAATGCAGTTATTGTCCTAAAAATACTTTATGGGTGCCTTCACACCTACCGTATCGCAGTAGAAAATCCGCTGCGGATCCGCAGCAGATCCGCAGCAGATTTAACTAATGAATGAACACAGCATTAAATACGCACTGTCAAATCCGCTGCGGATCCGCAGCAGATTTGTAAGTGCGGATTTGATGTTGTGTTCATTCATTTAGTTAAATCTGCTGCGGATCTGCTGCGGATCCGCAGCGGATTTTCTACTGCGATACGGTAGGTGTGAAGGCACCTAAAACCTGAAGCCCGTGCCAAACGGAGTATCTGTGGCCTAACTTTGCACCACCCCTCCGTCCCTCCTCCCCAGCCTCTTCATCATTAGGAATGCCACTGAAAACATTTTCTCCATGCTGAACATTGCACAGGTCCTTAACGATCCAGCCCATGTGTCGGGCTGCCACAGGTGGGGAATAGGAGGCAATCTGTCTGGAGCATTCCTAATGATGAAGAGGGTGGGGAGGAGGGACGGAGGGGTGGTGCAAAGTTAGGGCACAGGATACACCCGTTTGGCACAGGCTTCAAGTTTAAAAGTATTTTTTTAGGACAATAACTGCATCACCTGCCGAACGGACCCCACGACAGATCTTGGAATAAAAGCAGCTATCCGAAGGTAAAAAGTGTTTGGGAGGGGGGGCAGATTGTGGGTACAGAGTCACTTTAAACACTATGGAGACAGACAGCACAGTTTGTAGAAAAAAGACGCCACACCCTCAGCATGCTGCATTTTGGTCGATCTGCCACAGAGCCTCAAGAGCACCAGAGGAGGAGAGAAAATCCCCCACACCAAAACACCACGCCAATTATGGGTACGTTCAGACTGAGGAAAACTGTCGGAAATTCCGAGCGGAATCCCTGCTGCGGACTCTGCTCGGAAACCCTGCCTGCCTCATTGCCTCAGTGTCTCAATGTTATGTATAGGGCGCCTCCGCTCTCCGCGACTCTCTGCTGATAGAATTGACATGGAGCTGTAGGGATTCTGTTTCCCCATCCCCTTCTCTGACCTAGCACTGCTGGGAAACAATTGCTATTGATGCTAGGTACAGTGGTGTAAAGTTTTTTTTTTTTTTTTTCTATTTTATTCCCCTACCTTCTGCCAACTCCAGTCTATACACAAAGCCGACTATTGATATGCAGAGACAGGGTGTATTTTGGCTGCTTCTGTTGCTAGTGACAATAAAATGTTATAATATGATTATAATGGGCAAGATTTATCAAACATGGTGTAAAGTGAAACTGGCTCAGTTGCCCCTAGCAACCAATCAGATTCCACCTTTCATTTCCCTAAGAGTCTGTGAGGAATGAAAAGTGGAATCTGATTGGTTGCTAGGGGCAACTGCGCCAGTTTCACTTTACACCATGTTTGATAAATCTCCCCCAATATGTCTATTTCTGATAATAACTCCCTTTATGATAGATATGAATTATGCGGCAGACACTTGTACTTCTAACAGGACTTAGTACAGTGTATTATTGTACTGCTCATGGTTGTTTGGAAAAATACATGACATCACATGACTGGCTCCCTTTCCAGCTGCTGATATCACGCAGATCTATTGGAATGGGTGTATGCAAAGGAAAACATGCATATTGTCTAACAGCGGAGAGACCTCAGGAGCGCCCTGTGCAGCCATCTGGTAAAATTCCTTCCCAAGCGAATGTAATCTAAATGGAACACGAGGTGCCTTTTCCTGCCACAGATTCTCTGCCAACAAAATTGTCAGCCTCAAGCAGTTTTTCCCATCACCCTCCCCCACTTTCACCAAGTAAGGTAAACCCTGACTTATCATCAACCAAACAAACATGCCAGGCCTAGTTTGGTAAGAAAAGCATGAAACAAGGCACAAGCATATATATATATATATATATATATATATATATATATATATATATATATATATATATATATACAGTGGTACTTTGGTTTAAGAGTAACTTGGTTAAGAGCGTTATGGTTTAAGAGCTCACAGTTTTTTCAAAATTGTGACTTGGTTTAAGAGCATTGCTTTGGTTAAGAGCTCCTGCACTGGGTGGGAGCACGAGTGGAGGAGGGGCATGGTCTGCAAGGTGGGGTCTACAGCCTGTACTCTGACCCAGGAAGTCTCCCTCACCTTCTAAATAAAAGCAGATTCACTTCAGGCTGGGGCTTACATCAGAGGACAGGACTGTGGTGGTAATCTCTTCATAGCTGTAACCCCTCTCTCCCAAGACAGAGAGTGCTGCATTTATGTGCCCACATCTGTCCTGCTCATTCCCTTCATGCCCCCTGCAGTGTCTATTAGCCCTTGTGTTTCCCATCCTCTCCATTACTGTACAGTAACTCATAATATGACATATTCAGCTGCTTCTAAATGTTTTTTCATTATTTTTTGGGGGGTGTGGAACCAATTGTCTGCATTTCTATGATTCTTATGGGAAAATTTGCTTTGGTTTAAGAGTGGATTTGGATTACAAGCACGGACCCCGGAACGAATTATGCTCGTAATCCAAGGCACCACTGTATATATATATATATATATATATATATATATATATATATAAGTGGAGCCTTGATTACGAGTATAATTCGTTCCGGGATTATGCTTGTAATCCAAATCACTCTTAACCAAAGCAAAATTTTTCCCATAAGAAATTATAGAAATGCAGACAATTGTTCCACACCCCAAAAATAATGATTTTTTATTCTGAATAACATGTAAAACAATAAAACAAACAACGAGAAATGGCTAATATGTCATATTATAAGTGACTGTACAGTATAGCAATCAGCATGTGGAGTATAATGTATAGTAAGTGCATAAACCTGACAAAACAGCAGCAGTTTGTAGATACAGGATGGAGCTGCAGATCCCCATAATGCAGTAGCGTAGTACAACAGGCTAGAATAGAGAAGCAGGGCTGCTGTCAGAGGTCTGTGTGGTCACATGGCAGCAATGGGGAAGGGTGTGTGTTCAGCATGGACCAATCAGGAAGTGAGAATCACAGAGCTGTGCAGGAGGACAGTGACAGAAGCTTTATATACAGCAGTATGAATGCTGAGTGTAAGTGCAGGTACATTACAGCAGCAATGGAGAGGCTGTAAAACACATGGACTGACAGACACTGCAGGGAGTATAAAGGAATGAGCAATATAGGGCACAGTATAGCAGCACTCTCTGTCCAGGGAGAGAGGGGTTACAGCTATGAAGAGACTACCTCCACAGTCCTGTCCCCAATGCAAGCCCCAGCCTGAAGTGGATCTGCTATGATTTGGAAGGTGAGGTAGACTTCCTGGGTCAGAGTACAGGGCTGTAGACCACCCTGTGCAGGCCATGCCCCTCCCCCACTCCTGCTCCCACCCAGTACAGGGAGCTCTTAAACCAAAGCAATGCTCTTAATCCGAGCTTAAATTTTAAAAAAGCATGAGCTTTTCTTGCAAAACGCTCCTAATCCAAGTTACTCTTATATATATCCCCCCCCCTCTATGTTCTCAGAAATGACCAGGGAGATAACAGGTCCCCTGCCGTTTCCTCCACTGACCCTCCCCAAAGAAGGCCATCTTCCAGACTTATCTCATGGCAATATGTTATAACAAGGTGGCCACAGTGACTGTGTAATGCAGGGAGGGGGAACCTTCGGCCCTTCAGCTGTTGCAAAATACAATTCTCATCATGATTGGAATTGCAGTTTTGCAACAGCTGGAGGGCCGATGGTTCCGCATCCCTTGTGTAATGCATGATGGGCTTCCAGAGTGAGAACCAATCTCGCGATGTGGCTCCACGTTCTTTGTCATATAGAAGAGTCCTAGTAGGGAAACCCCCCCCCCCCCCCCACACACACACACACACACACACACTAAGACGCCTTTATGCCCTAATAGGACATATGGAAAGGTTCCGCTGCCATTAGACAACAGCTGCAGAACATGCTGTATAAACTATGACTTATATGTTTATAGCACGCACGTCCAGATAAATGAAGTGTAAGGTTTATTAGTCAGTGTTTAAACCTATCAGTCTAGTTACACTACACTAGTCTACACTTATAGGTCACTTTTTGACTATAAAAACATATAGTGCATTTCTCCAGACATTTTTGCTATTTCATCTACCTACTTAGACGCCAGTGTACAGCACATTGGGAAAGTATTCACCACCCACCCCTCATATATTTTCCTATTTTGCCTCAGAACATTAAGAGGCACTGGCACAAAAAAACGGACACGTCAAAAGTTTTGATCAGTCCAGGTCTGAGCGTATCAGGCCCTGGCTGATCCTGAGGGGGAACTCGCCCTCGCCGCATTTCTGTGTCATATGACACAGCCTCATAATAAAAGTCTATGGGACAGCTCATTCTATAAATCGGTCAGGCTCTGAACATTCAGGCCCTGACTGATAAAAAAAAACATTTGAGATGTCTCTCTTTTTGGTGACCGGTATCCTTTAAATTTAAATAGATATTGGGGTTTTGTACTATTTCATATACATTACATAAATATTAAAGGGAACCTGTCACCCCCCGTACCGGGGTGACAGGCTCCCGACCCCCCGTTAGAGACCCCTATACTTACCTCATCCCGCCGGGTCCCGCTTCTGGATTCGGTCGGGTCCCGGAGATCTCAGCCGCTGCAGCCCGGCGCGCGCGCTGAGAGATGAGTCCAACACCCATAGAGAATGACAGGAGAGTCCAGCGCTCCGTCATTCTCTATGAGCGTTGGACTCATCTGTCAGCGCGCGCGCCGGGCTGCAGCGGCTGAGATCTCCGGGACCCGACCGAATCCAGAAGCGGGACCCGGCGGGATGAGGTAAGTATAGGGGTCTCTAACGGGGGGTCGGGAGCCTGTCACCCCGGCACGGGGGGTGACAGGTTCACTTTAATGTGAAGGTGCACAATATTTTTTAGGCTGAGTTCACATGTCCAAAGCATTATGTGGCCGTATTACACTTTTTGTAGTGAAAAGTTTAGAACTAGATAGGAAAACACTGCAGGACACACTCTCCTTTCCACCATCTGGATTGGTGTAGCGAGACAGTCGACATGCCGGATGCCAGGAATGACCCTATTGATAACAATAGAATTGGTTTTGGCATCAAATTCCTTCTGGTGTGTTTCCGCCCCGCTGGAGGGGAACTGAGCCCGATATATGGGAATGAGCCTTACTGTGATACAAAGAAAGATGGAGCCAAAAAGAAAAGAGAACATGAATGGGCATAAGTATTTATCACCTGAAAGTCAATTTTTTTGTGCAGCCATCTTTTACCACAATCGGAGATTTAAAGGCTTAGGCTATGTTCACACAACATACTATTTTTGAAAAGAACAGCCGTTGGTTTCCATTAAAACAAAGGTAATTCTTTTCATACTGCAATGATATGCATTGAAGTTAATACAACAAGGGCCGTCGTTTTACGTGCCAAACAATGGCCGTTGTTCAATGTATTGTGTGAAAACAACGACTGCTGTTGCATTAACTTCATATCATTGCAGTATGAAAGGAACGGCCATTGTTTTAATGGAAACAAATGGCCGATCTTTCCAAAACTAGTTAGTTATGTGAACATAGTCTAAGAAAACAATGGCAGCTTTCTTCCAGAAACAGGATGCCAAGTGTTAGCCTTTAACTGCTGCTGTGAAGTGATCACAGAGCCCTGATGGTAGCCATGGCTACGGAGGTCGGTGGGGGGAGGAAAGGCACGGTGCGCCGGGCACGCGGCCGTGCGCTCTGCCCCCTCCCCTCTCTCCCCTGCTGCTGTCACAAGATTGTAACAGCAGCAGGGGACAGAGGAGAAGGGGCAGACATTGGGACATCAGCTTATGGGGATCATTATGATGCATCAATGTCCCCCGGTCGTGAAAGGGTTGACTCATTTTGAAAGCTCATGTTTGTACCATCTTAAAGTTATTATTTTTCGTTCCTCTGTAACAAGTTTAACTATTTAGTGAGGTCTGTTACATAATATCTAAATAAAAAATAATTTTACAGCACAGCTGGTAATGGTACATAACAGGAAAATCCCCTTTGTAAGGTGCCATTAGTTCATTTCTTACATTTTTGATAAATAAACATTTTTAGGCTATGTTCACACTGCGTACAAATCCATACGCAGGTCTTACGCTGCCGTACATGTGCGGCTGAAACTACCGGTGTGCGAAAAATCGACATGTGGCCGGATGCGTACGCACCGCGAACATACGCCCGCAGTACAGTTATGCTTCCCTAGCTTGTTTCGAAGCGATCTGAGGCAGGTCATTTACTTGGAAATCTTCGCCCAGCCCCGTAAACCACACAGAACCTTTTGGATCGAAAAATCAAGTTCAATTTGGCTGAAATAAGTATTTCGTACGGGACCGCATGGAAATCCACGACCGTGAGTTTCAACATTTCTGTCCTCCAACAATGGTCTTGTTCATTTTTCACGGCGCCGTATACGATCCGGCCGTGAGTTCATACGTAGTGTGCACTGTGCAGGCGTATATCGTATACTTTCAAGCAAACGCATCAACCTCAAAACTACGTGCGTATATTCGCGGTTCGCACTACGAACGGATTCATACGCAGTGTGAACATAGCCTAAGATGACATAACTAGGTCTAGCAGGGGCAATATTATATTTTTTATTTATTTCATTAAAGGAGAACCTACAGGGCATTAATACGTGTCCCTAGGAGCCGTGATGCCTCGCATTCTCAATGGCTGTAAAACAGTTAATGTACAATACGGCCAATGTTATATACTCTGTTTGGTTTGTCTGATCACTGAGCTCAGTACACAGATGATGTCACTCTGGAATGCTCCATCTACAGTATTAGGACTTTGAACACCATGTATGTTTTCATGAATCACAAGGAATTTTCAGCCGAATTAGTTGAAAATCCTAGAATCCATATTTGGTTATAGTTGAACCTGAGGTATGAGCGTTTTACAGGTCAGAATGATTTTAGAATAATGAGAAACGTCTCCTTTATAGCTCCTCAGATACCAAGCACACCTAACTGAATAGACCAGAAAGTCTGGCCACTAAGCCTAATAAGCCAGGCCTCCTGTTCTGTAGAGATAACTTCCCAGCAGTATCCTCATTCTCATTACAGACAGGATTTCAATTAATGTTGATACCAGTATATAGATAACACAGGAACTATAGGTTGCTGAATATGCTTAGAGCACACTCCTATAGAAGTAAATGGGTCTTCTCCAGACTACAGGATCTCACAGCATCTCTGATAACAGCCACTCAGGCAAGATGGCCGCCCCCCCCCCCCATAATGGTGTTGATAAAATGAAATACAAGCACTAGGTATTCTGGCCTACAATGTCCAATATAGAGTTGTCCCACATTAAAACACAGTGTTTCAGATACCCTATTCCTTTATATAACATATTGGGGTAGTAGATATAGGATAGTCTAAAAGCAACCAGCAAAACAGCACTGTTTTTTTTTTTCAGAAACGTTCTAAGAACTTAAAGCAACTCTGTTATTGGTTTTCTATCAGACATTTTGAGTTTGTTCAGGACAAATATGATAATGCTGCACAGGCTATATTAAAGTCTATTATAATGGTCAATTCAAACACAGATATTCAGATTGTCAGTCAAGCTTAAAGAGTAACTGTCATGTAATCTCCCAGCCTCCCCCCCTGACTTCTTATCTGTGCATTATCAGGCAAACACGTCTTCATTACAGAGAAGCCAGTGAAGACGGGCTCTGCTCTCTCCATTGTAAGCCTATGAAGGGGGGAGGGGCTGAGGAAGATGGGGGAGCAGGAAGAGGTGACATGAAGGTCAGCTGTTTGTAGACTCTCTGGGCAACTAAAATGCTAAATTCAGGTGTCAGAAAGGTCAGTGCTTATCTATGAACTTACTGAGAGAAGATTGCAGGGTGTTGTGCTGTGCAGGACTGCTCTGTGCTCAGTCACTCCTAACAGCCCCTCCCCTCTCCATAGCCACATAATGGAGACAGAAATCCTGCTTCATTTGATGTGAGGGGGGAGGCTGGGAGATTGCTTTTTCAGTCCAGAAGGAAACTCTTTTAGTACATAAAACCTATTACAGAGTTTCTTAAAATCGCTTGTACTATAGATATTTAATGTTTTCAGAAAAATGACCCTGAAATGACAGTTACGCTTTAAGGTGGCCATACACCTTAGACTTATGTCAGCTGAACCCGCCACTGTGGTGTGTATGTGTATGATGGTGTATAGGAACCCCATGATCAACCATTTTGGCCATGATGGGAAAATGTAAATAGGGAAGTCAAAACCTGCAACAAATCTGCAGCATATCCGCCATGTCAGCATACCCTTACAATAAAACATTACTAGAAGTAAATGCTAGAATGAAGCACTACAAGGTTCCCACTGGCAGTCCATCGATCTACACTTAGGTATTAATTTATCATTTGCGACAATACACACTTTTTTTTAAAGCCTGAATCTTCTCCTAAATGTCATTTCAGATGAGCAAACGTTATATCAATTGTCACATTATATATAATGAATTTGCTAATTAGTTTATTGTAGTTTTTGTTGTGCAGTGTGTACATCACTCCAATCCACACCTTCACTGAAACATTTCTTAACTCCTGAATCATGGGATTTCCATAACAGAGCCCTCCTACGTAAAAACGTTAGCTCATTGTGCAGCTGCAAACACACCCATAGTTCTGTATCAAAACTTTCTTGAAATTGTCCTCTGTGGACGGATTAGCTTTATGCTGCTTTTATCTGTAAAGCAGCTGTGGGGAGATGATCATGCCAGCCAGAAGCCATTGGTTGGGGTTTCCTAGGGATGGAGACCTACCTATTTCCCGTTTGTAGAGTCCCTATTAAAGTTGGAAACAATGCTAATTCTTGGCTTTTCAGTATTCGGTTTATTATCAGTGGATTATTTTCATCTCTATAACAATTGTCTTTTGTGCTTTTGGAATAATCTTCACAATACACCCACTCCCAGGGAGAATAGCGGCTGTCCTGAATTTTCTGTAATTGTCGAGAATTTTTAAATATCCAGGCTATCCAGTACCTGTCACATTGTAAATGCAGTCTAATGCAGTCCAATCTGAAGGCAGCATGTTATAGAGCAGGAGGAGCTGAAAAGATTGATGTATAGTATATGTATATGGATGTATATGGAAAGTTCCAGGATAACTTGTCACTTATTCGTTGTGAACCTCTGCTCATTCTGAGCTACGTTCTACATAGTGGTTGAAAGCCATCTGTATTCACACATACACAGATAGCTATCAGTCGCTCAGTAGGACCTCCCACTTGACTACTTTGCCCGGAATAAACAGAGATTTACATAAATAAATTAGAAGTTATCCTGGGACTTTCCTACAAAACTACATATAAATCTCGTCTCCACCAGCTCTATAACATGATGGCTGCAGATTGGACTGCACTTTCAATGTAATGGTTTCCTTTATTAATCGATGCACCAAAAGTTACCCACACTAACAATCTATGAGATTAAAAGGGAACTCCACATAAGGAAAAACTGTTTTTCTATTAAAAGTTATATATATGTGTCTATATAATGTATTACCGTATTTGTACAGTTCTGCCACACTGGTAGCTAATAGAAATCCAGGAAGTGAAGAAAAATGGCCTCTGTGCCAATCCACATTGTCTTCTGCTCCCACTGCTCTCCCACCTTAGGAGACAAATATTCCATGCTTCTGTCTCATATTTTGTTTGCTGAGCACAGGCTGATGATGCAGACAGGGCATGATGTCACAGGAGGCTTTGCTGGATCCCCCAATCCCCTGAGTGATTAACCATCTCTGACCAGCCGGAAGCAACTGCTGCAACTTCACTGATTGTGCAAAACTCTGCAGTGAAATTAGGGCTGTGTTCACACATGCTGGAGTTTCATTGCAGTACTGCTGCGTCTTTACAAAAATGATGCAGTAACATAATTAAATGATGCTCAACGGCAGAGAGGATCAGAGCCGGCACTGCCAATCCCACCTGGACAAAAAATGAGACATATACAGTATGTCCCATGTAATATCCCAAAATAATATTGGATAAAGTCCTTATTGTGGGGCTCAACCTCAAAGATATAAGATGCTTGATCATAATATGTGCGTGCAGATAAAAAGAAAAAATTTTTTTCAAAAAGTTAATCACTTTATTCCAATATCAGTGTTACAGGTAGTGACTGTGGTGACCTCCCGCCGGTGAGCAGGGACGAACGGACGGTAACAGGTTAGCTGGAACACGGTGACGCCACTTCTGTGGTGGTTGGCCGTGATATAGCCTCGCCCATTGGTGTTATGTTGTGACGTCTGTGCCGGTTGGGCACACAGGTATGATGGTACACCTGTTTTTATTTTAGTGGGCTGGCTACACCTTTTTCCCCTGTGGACAGTAACCTGCCAGGTTCTTTTGGGGGTCCCTTGGGCAAATATCATGGTGGTCCGGAGTAGAGTATTGACTCATCCATACTATTGGCACTGCCACCCACAGAAAGGGGAGATAACCCAAGGAAGTGGTTACTGTGTCGGTGCTTAGTGAAGAACTACAGAGTCCCATTAGAATAAATATAATCTTGTTTACTGTGAAGATACTTGATACAGAAGAAGACAGTGTGCTGTAGTCTTGATAAGTTACTTTCCACTTAATAAACCAGATCTGTACTGAGAGTAGAAGGAGTGATTCAGCTGTGCTGACTAATTTGCGTGATGAGAGGTAGAAGAAGGATCAGAAGAGTACAGAGGAGGATGTCGAGAGAGTCCCAACCCAATGTAGCATTGTGCTCTGCCAGAACTTCAGAGGTAGAATAAGTAGAATACTTGAGAGTAGAGAGAATACTTGTGCCCGTGTTTTGACTCTTTGGTCTTTGTACCACTCATTGCCCACCAGTGTTGGGTGACCCATCCTAGAGGGTGACACAAGCCCCAGACCTTGTTATCTGGGATGAGCAGAGTGGTCAGAGTTCTCTGATGACACCTGCGCTGCGAGATAGAGTGCATAGGTTTCTAGCAACTTTGTTCTATCCGGATCAGTTCCTTTACTTTGTGTGGATACTGTCCTGCACTGTGTTCCCCTTTGTCCATGGTGTAGGTTGAGATGATCCCCGACTTGTCCTCTCTAGTAGTGACTTAACACTGCATTGTGCTTAATACGGTTGCTTGAAGAGAAACTGTGTCTAGGTACATGTGCTCTACGTCTAGGCTGCACACTTGACTGTTGTAGGGAGTGTCCTAGTCTGTGTCCTTCCACTACAGAATCCAAGGCAAACGACACACCACACTTTCTCTACCCATGTGACTTCCTTCCTACAGCCTGTGTAAACTGTGCTGAGAGCGGGTGAGGAGTGCATACAAAAAAGTAAAGAGAAAGATAAGTTAGGAAAAGAAAGAACTATCATTGGTGTACAGACCCATGTAATACATAAAACATTAACCCTTTCGTTCCTACAGCTGTGCAATATCTGGATATACATACTGGTAACAACGACATCTTGTGCTAAAACTCTGGTATTGCTACATTACCACTTACACTTAAAAGTGCAGGCTTTTGCGAAGGGTGTAAAAAAGGAAGTACCTCCACACAGTACCTACAGAACAAAGACCCCCAAAACAAATGGATTTTTGGTAGTTTCAGAACTGGGTAAGAAAGTTTAGGAATGCTATATGCTTCTTCTTCTCTTTTTACCTCTACCTGGAGTTCCCCTTTAATGCAAATTCACATCTTTACTTCTCCCTGCTCTGTGGATGTTCATGTGCTCAATAAGACTATCTTTATAATGGTATTTGTATTGTGTCACTCCACAGTGGTGATTTATATCTGACCAGTGATCTTTTATCTGACCACTTTTTTATAGTGATCAATGCAGAAATCCTGTTAATTCTGAAGGGACTCCTACAAAACACGATATGACTTCCAAATGTTCTTAAAGGAATAGTTCAGCAAAATAAAAATCTTTTAAATCAACTGGTGCCAAAAAATGCCAGAGATTTGAAATTTATGTCTAGTAAAATATCTCAGGTTTTCAAGTACTTATCAGCTGCTGTATGTACCTGTCACAGACAGAGGTGGCAGCAAAGAGCACTGTCAGACTGAAAAGAATACACCACTTCCTGTAGGACATGCAGCAGCAGATGCTGGAAGATTTTTAAGTCAAAGTAAATTACAAATCTCTGGCACTAGTTGATTTGAAATATTTTTTTTATGTTGCTTTTTGTTAAAAGAGAGTTTAGTGGATTTTTAACAGATTGTGCCTGGTATTGAAATTCATCCCATTCAAGTAAATGTTTTGTTGATCAGTGGGGTCCCAAAGGTTGTACCCTTAATATCCGATGGAAAGGAGGAAAGCAGAGATTACCACCCCCACCACCATTAATTAAAGAGGTTCTGCAGCAGTAAGTGCAGTTTATCACCCCTATAAAACGCACAGATTTGACATGTAATTTTTTTTATTCTACAAGGTTCTTTAGCATCTGTTGGGACTATTAACTGGTTTAGTACAGTGCCAACCTCAATTTGTCAAAAAGACAATGAATGAGTCCTCACAATGACATTTCTGACATATCCATGAATATATACAAATTATTCCTGCCATTGTAAGCCTACAATGCTCTGCTGAACTTATTAGGAACTTGTACCCACAAGTACAGAACAGAGCGTTCACTGCCAGACAGCCAGAATTGTGCAAAAGTCAATTTGTTTATAGTCATTTTAAGCACAATTCCCTGTGGCCATTTAAAATGTTGGCTCCAATACAGAACTCCTACAGTAAAAACCGTAACTAGTTAATGCTGTGTCATAAAAAAGCACTTACCTCCCCCAGATCTGTTTACTGTTCAGTACAAATGGTTTTATAATTTGATTCCACTATTTAACCCAATGTGTTAAGAATGTACAGTATATAGATTTAAAGCGTAGCTGTCGTTTTAGGTGACTATTCAGGAGTATATATGGTGTTTTCACCAGTTTTCTTTAGCTGTCCTTAGGCTAGTGGATAAAGACTAGCTGCTATAATGCTTCCTATACACTCCACACAGAGAATAAGGGATCCTGCCCCCTATATCTCTATATGATACCCAGGACAGCATTGAGTACATTACCGAGCAGTAATGTGGAGTGTAAGTTCTGAATCCGGCACTGGGATGAGATAAAAGACTTACTCGACCTTTTAGCTAAGTCCCTGAATCTTTCCTCCCGCTGGACGGAGCGGCCAGACAGCGGAAATCATTACCGAGAGTTCGGGTTCGTACGAACCGGACCATCCCTACCACCAACTTTTCCCCTATTCATAGACTTCTATAAGCAGGTGTACCCTGATACTGCTTTGCGCTGAACTGTCTCCGGAGGGATTTCAGCAGCAGTAAATGATATTGTTGTAAAAGCGGCACTCAGTAGCGGATTATAATAGGTCAGTTTTCTGCGGTAGCCTGAGGCCCTGATGCTTTTTTACCGCAACTTTGCACAAATCAGGGCATCATGACATTATCTATGCTGTACTATGAACATCACGCTAGTGCTGCCATAGTTACAGTGGGGTGGGGGGCCCAGGATTGGTGAACAACCCGGGCCTATGGTAAAGTTAATCCGCCCCTGGTGGCACTACATGGGTTGTGGAGACTAAGCTCAATGCTGAAAATCAGGCCTCAATATACTGATAAACCTAAAATTGTACTAATGGGTGACTCATATAGGGATGCCCCTATCAGGGGTTTCTCCTCCATGATGTCCATGTGATAAGGCATATGGAAAGGAGCCGACCCCTTTTCTACACTCCATGACTGTCTGAACTGTGCTGGGACTTTTTATAAAGGTACAGTGCTGTTCCTATGTGATAGTATGCTGGCACTACTGCTTTTTACAGGAACTTTGTTGCCATTATCAAGAAGTGCTTTATTGGTAGAGGGCTCTCAGGTAGCACTATAGTCATGCTGATAGTGTTGCTGAGGACTGCCATCAGAGCACTGCAAGTGGTCCTACAGTCTAGGGGACCCACACTCACCTGTGTGCCACCTTACTCAACATTGAAATCAGTATTGGTTGGGTGGATAAAATACCGCACATTGAATGTACAGGCACAACAGTTATCAATGTTTCTATGTGCCTATTCACACACAATTTTTACAGGTCCAAATATGCAGTGATCTGTGCCGCAAAAAAAAAGGACATGTTGCATTGCAGATCTACAACTGTGGCATGGATGACTGTGTAGAATGCAGTGGTCTATGAACTGCGAACCACTAAGGAGGCACACAAAGTGCTATCTGCAGTTGCGGACAGCACTTGCGAACATGTGAATGTAGCCTAGTTGATTGTGTTCTAGCAGTTGCGATTGTATTACTTACATCATTCTGTTCCGCCACTCTCATCATATGGAGGAGAATGGACTTTGACACACAACACTCCACCCGCCTGCTGCCTGAAAGCCTCTGCCTATACACAGTATAGACAGAAAACTGCCAATTAGTGGCAGGTGAGGGAAGGGAGCTGGTACTCATGAATACTACTGGACTACTGGACTACTGTGCACACACATAATGTAAAAGACTAGTGTCAGAGTCCTCATTATTCAGGAGAATAGCTCCAAATCAGCTGCACAGAACAATGTCAGTTATACATCATTCTGTTTAGCTTCTCTGTCACTAGTTTATGCTACCCTTAGATAGGACAGCATAAACCTACTGACGGAGTCTTTTTAGGTAAACCCCTACCAATGTACTCTCATGCTGGATTTATCACGAGTACATCTGAGGCTACCCGTGTGACATCCTGAGCTGGCATAGAATTCAACTACAACTTACATCAGCTAGCATGCATGAATGTAGTAAAGTATCCTGGATAACTATAAACCATACTATAAACCGTAGAACAGCAAATCCGAATAATGGAATGAGAACCCATGAATGTTGGCTACAGCTTTATTAAATGTCCTTTCCAACACATAAATGTACCTGTTGCTGTATAAATGTTGATACTATTATTCTATACTGTACTGTTCCTATCACTACCACCTAGCAGGCATGTAACAACAAGCTGGATGTAGGTGCAATCTGACCAGCCATTTGTGTTATCATTTTAACTATATTTGTGTAGTCTACGCCTATTTGTACACGTTAATGATGACTAGCTCGCTAACAATCCTGATTTACTCTAGAGATATAATTTCCCATCGCAACCTGTGAACTATGATTTCTAAAATGAGAGTGATCACATACTTCCCTTGTTATTGGTAGGGTTGTCTTGGAGCAATAACCTTAACCCCTTCCCGTCAGTAATACATATATATACCTTCTTACTGCACATGCCCTGTCTTGACTACAGTGGCTTACTGATGTGTGCAGGACCGCTGCAGTGAGAGCGGCCCGCACATATCAGTGTGTCCAGAGCCGGAGGTAATGAGAGGCAGCTGCAATCCCACAGCTGCCTCTCATTAACCCCTAAATGCCGCGATCTATAGCAATCGCAGTGTTTAAGGTACTCAGTGACAGAACAAGCTTCTGTCACTGAGTGATCCGAACCCCTGCATCCATGCTGCAGGGGTCCCGATCGCATGTACCAACGGGCGGGGGTAAGCCTCTTACCTCCGTCCTGTCCGTTCGGCCATCTATGTATAGAGTCTGCTCTCAGGCAGGCTCTATGCATAGATCGCCAATAACACTGATCTATGCTATGCTATGACATAGCATAGATCAGTATATGTAATCTAATGATTGCATCTTTTACAGTGAAAAAAAGTGTTAAAAAAGCGTAATAAAAAGTTTTTAAAAGTATTGAAAAACCCCTTATAAACCCCCTCCCAATAAAAGTTTAAAATACCCCCTTGCCCATTATAAAAATAAAAATATTAAAAATAAATAAACATATAACATATTGTAGCGTGCAGACTTATTTTAAAAAAATAACATTATTGTTCCCGCACGGTGAACGACGTAAACGGAAAAAAAAACACACACACATCAGGATTGCTGATTTCATTAAATTATATATGAGAAAAAAAATAACAAAAAGTGATCAAAATTTTTCTGTTACACCAATGTGATATTAATAAAAACTAGAGATCATGGCACAAAAAATGACACCCCAACCAGTCCTGTAGGTAGAAAAACAAAAGCGCTATGGCTCTTAGAAGGCAGGAAGGAACATTGCATTAATCTGACCCGGACATTCGGGCATCAAAAGGCTCTGTCTTGAAGGGGTCAAAGGAGAAGTCCGGTAAAAATTTTTATTTAAGTATTGTATTGTCCCCCCAAAAGTTATACAAATCCCCAATATACACTTATTACGGGAAATGCGCATAAAGTGCTTTTTTTCCCTGCACTTACTACTGTATCAAGGCTTCACTTCCTGAATAACATGGTGATGTCACTTTCTGAATATAATGGTGATGTCACGACCCGACACCCAGAGCTGTGTGGGCTTTGGCTGCTGGAGAGGATGATGGCAGGGGGACACAGGGCACTGGAGAGACACTAAGCATCCCTCTGCCATCATCCTCTCCAGAAGCCACAGCCCGCACAGCTCTGGGAGTCGGGTTGTGACATCACCATTTTATCCAGGAAGTGACATCACCATGTTATCCAGGAAGTGAAGCCTTGATGCAGTAGTAAGTGCAGGGAAAAAAAGCACTTTATAAGCATTTTCCGTAATAAGTGTATATTGGGGATTTGTATAACTTTTGGGGGGACAATACAATACTTAAATAAAAAAATTTACCGGACTTCTCCTTTAATAATAAGAAGATTGTGGAAGATCTCCTCTATTTTAGTTTGTAGGTTAATCTTGGAATAGATTGCACAGTAGTAAAAGTAGAAAACTTAAATTTTGCCTAAAGGTTTTGGATCCAAAGTTGATCAGATACCAGTATATTTGGTGGATGCACCTGAGAGATGATTGGCCTAAACACCTATTTCTCGGTCCATGAACTCAAATGACATATTATATTAATGGCGGAAGCCAAGATAATGAAGAGAAATATGTTATAGTAGAGGTAAGTGATACATGGTTGGATGGTGGATTAGGTGGCTAATCTGTGGGGTTTTGGTCTGTTCAGGAATGACTGTACAAATAACAAAAGGAATACGGTAAGTAATAACATCTAGAAATACATCTAGCCTAAAGTCCATCCAGCATGGTGATATATATGAAGGAAATTAATATGTGGATTCCAAATGGGTGGAAATAAGGAAAAGAGGAATAATAATAAAATACTGATCAAGGTTTGTAATAAATCTCTGTATAATAGAAGGGGAAAAAACTACTAATAAGGCAGATATATAAAGCATCAAAGTATAGCTAAATAGGAAGAAGGGACTGCAGAGTTATAGAGAAAGATACATTGTGCAAGAGACAAATGAAAGGCATCAAAGACTGAAACAAAGAGGATCATTGCTGAATAAAGTGAAAATAACTGAAAAGTAATTGGAAAAACACTAATGACTATTACCTTAAAAGAAACCTTAAAGCAGAGGTGTTGGCCCCCTCAGAAATAATCTGTGTAATGGTGGAGGAAGATGAGTATAGGCCAATCTACTAAATCTCTTCTTTTCAATTGTATGTAATCCAATGGTAGATGGCATGGTTGGGATAGCATAATGTCTCCATTAAATGTCACCTGCTTAAAGGGGTTATCCAGCGCTATTAAAACATGGCCACTTTTCCCCCTACTGTTGTCTCCAGGTCAGGTGTGGTTTGCAATTAAGCTCCATTTACTTCAATGGAACTGAGTTTCAAAACCCCACCCAAGCTGGAGACAACAGTAGGGGGAAACTGGCCATGTTTTTGTAGCGCTGGATAAACCCTTTAACCCAGCATTTAGTGTAGTGTTGTTTGTCATAACACAGAAAGGTTTTTTCCTTAATTTCCTAAGGTATCTAAAAAAAAATGCCCTTATTACAACACAATATCACCATGGGTTTAGGAGGGATACAAACAAGTAAAGTGGGACCCCAATGTTATTGGACCCTGTAGCAGATGCCTAGCTTGCTGCAATAGGTACACAATAATATTCCCCCAGAGGGTAGTGATATTGCCAGGAATAAAAGGTATATAATAATGATAAAGATGATGGTGATAATTGCAACCTATGAGCCTGATTCTGCAGTGTATACCCACATTACAAAACTGCTGTATGTTTTTGAATATACCAACAGAAAGGTATACCAATGTCTACTACTGCATACCCATGGAGGGCCTATAGAGTTTAATAAATAGAACATAAACCTACTGCACTTTGGTCTCCTGCAAAAAAAAGATACTTAACTGAACATAGTCCCTAATAGAAGACATTCAGTCCTGCTTATATATGTCATGGTATAGATCTGCATACCTTTCTGCTGGTATCCTAACATATACCCTGTGTAGTGAAGTTTTTAGTTGAACATAGCCTGAAAAAAATTCAGTAGACACTGACACCTGTGCACAATGTGGCGGTAATATTTAAAGATCCGTTCTTTAGTGAATACATAAAAATAGCTGAAATGGACAACATGAAATCAGCAGCAGATTCAGTACATATGTATAGAGCCACAGGAATGTAGATCTGCGCTGTAGTGGAGGTGTGGGGAGTTAATGGTTCACCTATTACACAGAAGACAACTTATTGTTTCCTATATTTACTCAAAAAGTTTGACTCTTCAAACCACATGAAAAAAAAAACTTGAAAAAAAATGAAGTAACGACAGTGATCCGCTGTGTACGGCAATCTTTGTACACTTTAAGGGTTAAAAGTCTCTGCAAATTGCTTAATTCAATTCAGTAAGAGTATAAAGAGGCAAACTTACTGTGTGCTGTCCGCTCCACGGAGAGGGATGAAGTGAGTGACAGGCGAGCTTTGTAACTGGATGACAGAGTGAATTACATCAACGCCCCCTGCTGGATACCGAGGGGCACTGTAACAACATCTGCATTCTTCTACAGTCACAGAGGGAAGGCTCAGTAGTAAACATCCTATGAATGAATTATCATTCCACAGTGTAAAGCCATGTATTTCATTTACAATTATTACTATTATATTTTTATGCATTTTATTATAGTTCTTTCTAGTATTAGAAAGAAAGAAAAAATCTTATTTGTTAGATCAGGTAGAACAGCTGTCAGGGGCTCAGACAGAGAAGAGGCTCAAACTTACCTATAGGTTGATACTAACCTGCTACATGTCACTCACTGGTTAGGAGCTATAGCATTTTAATAGGCAATAAGGTGCAAACTTGGGTCCCAGCATGGTGCCCTTCAGTGGCTTAGCTACCATAGAGGCAGAGTAGGCAGTTGCTATGGGGCCCGTGGGGGGAGAAGGTAAGAGCTGTCCTGTGTCCTTCTGCTTAACCCCTTATGTACTGCATTGTGTAAGTGACCCAATGTTTACTTACATGCTGCAACACAAAAAGGAGTTAACAGGCAAAAGACAAAGAGATCTCTGCTTCACTGCACTGATAACCCTTGACATCTGTCCTCATCTGCCTGCCAATCAAGTAGGAAAATGTGCAGAGGTCAGGGGTTACCAGTGCACCAGCAGTAAAGCAGAGATCTCCTTGTCTTCTGAACATTGGGTCACTGACACACTGCAGTACATAAGTAGTCTGCTCCTGCACCTTTGTATTTAACCATTACGGCTCCTAATGGGCCCTTATTGTTAGATACAGTGGACTGACAAAACAAGCAGCCATTGGCTCTCTGCTCTGCCAGTCACTCTTGTGCCTGCAGGCAGGATTCTGCCTCTGGCCACAAGACTGTGGATAGGCTGTAGATAACCTGTACAGCTAACCATGGAGAGAATGAGCTGTTTGATGCCAGAAGACTTTTGGTACAGGGATAGACCATCAGACACAACCTTATGAGCAGCTCTAAAGCAGCGCTTGACTGCAGAGTATCGCACCCTACAGTACACAGACTGTATTACTAAGTAGCACAGAAACAACGTTTGACTGCAGAGTAGAAGGATATGCACAGCAGCTCTCTGACACAATCCAAAAACAGATCAGTAGGTGAATTTTAGATTGTGAGCCCTAATTGGGACAGGGATCGATTTGAGCAATGACAAGTTATCAGCAAGAACTGCGTCTCTCAAGTTATTAAAGGGGTTTCAGAACTGATTTCAGAAAGTTATACAGATTTGTCATTTACTTCTGTTAAAATAAAAAAAAAAACCAAGACTCCCAGTACTTATCAGCTGCTGTTTGTCCTGCAGGAAGTGGTGTATGCTTTCCAGTGTGACATGTTGCTCTCTGCTGCCACCCCTGACCATATCAGGAACTGTCCAGAGCTGTAACGGTTTTCTATAGAAAATTGACTCCATGGGAATCAGACTAAAAAGAATACACCACTTATTACAGGGCATACAGCAGCTGATAAGTACTGGACGTCTTGAGATTTTTTTTTTAAATAGATATAATGTACAACATTTTTTTTTCACTATCACACAAATAATTGAAAATTGCTAGTACATATAATCTACAATATAATCTGCTATACTGCGTAATACGCAGAGCCACAAGCAAGAGTCTATAGCACTGGGCTCCCTGTTTACTTTATACTCCCGTCAAGTATTTTAAGAATAACGTCCTGCTCCTCTGGATTAAATGAGATTCTGTGGCGGCTGTTTTGGATTAACATACCCAACAAAACTCGATTTCCCATTTCTTTCCTGCTCTTGTTTATTCAGAGAGGAAGCAGGCTACATTATGTATCGGACAATATTTGATAAATGAGATTTGCTAGACAAAAGCACATTCCATCAGAAGAATAAGACCGTGTACACACAGGAGACGACCCGTGCTCCACTGGAAATGGAGTCTAAAGGATTATGCTGCAACCAGACTGAAAATACTAATGGTTCCAAATTCCTTCATGTAAGTTATATTTTAATCATGGCCGGTTACGCTGTATGTATCACATTTAACAGAGACCCAATGTCCTGCAGTGGAGAACCATGTTTTAAGGTGACTTTGGGGTCTATTTTTTATGCATTAATTTACAACTAACCTTTTAGATCTTAAAGGGGTACTCCAGAGAAAAAAAAATCAACTGGTGTCAGTATACTGATTTGTAATTTACTTCTATTTTAATTTCTAATTTACTTCCAGTATTTATCAGCTTCTGTATGTCTTGCAGGCAGTGGTGTTTTTTCTTTCCAGTCTGACACAGTGCTCTCTGCTGCCACCTCTGTCCATCTCAGGAACTGTCCAGAGCAGGAGAGGTTTTCTAGGGGGATTTGCTGCTGATCTGGACAGTTCCTGACACAGACAGAGGTGGCAGCAGAGAGCACTGTGTCAGACTGGAAAGATAACACCACTTCCTGTAGGACATACAGCAGCTGATAAGTAAGGGAAGACCTGATTTAAAAACTTCTTTGGAGTACGCCTTTAATAATATGTGTGCTCCATGATAAGAGCAAAGTTTACTCTGATCTTTAAGCAAACCCGAGTCCGATACTGTATGTAGATATGCATTGCTTATGTGTATAAATAAGTCATAGCTTAGCATCAGGAAATAAAGGGACACAAAAGGAAAGCAATCTCCTCCCGCCTTCTGTGTCCATAGATATGCCAGGATACCAAACAACAACATTGCTGCACCTTTCCCACTTCCCTCTTGACCCTGGACACATTCTATTCTACCTCTTTCACATTTGTATTATTGTTATACTGCATCAGGGCAGTACACGTGTCACACACTTATGGGATGGTTGTGTCTTGTGTTGACATTGAGTTATGTTTTCTTGGATAATACAAAAAAAGGAAGAACAAGAATACAGGATACAATTTAGTAACATGTGTATATCCCTTATAGAAATGAGTGACATTATGGTTTCATTATACACAGATTCGCCCTGACATATCCTGTACCTCCCTTAGAACTCCCTTGGCAGGGTAGTACCAGCACCTCCTGGTAAGCACCAGCACCAGCTTTGAGCACATTTGGCGTTCTGATCCAACCAAAAGGGGCAGAATCTCTGGGCTGTTCTCCACGTTCTATCCCCCTTCCTTGCAAACTAAATTCCTCTTCATGGACAAGTGGAAAAACCAACTAGCCATCACACTCCTAGCCATCTTCTAAACGTTTGCAGCATTGTGGCGAACTGATCACCAAAGGTAGTCATCATGAAATCCTCGATCAAAGTTCTTCATACAGTCCACTATTAATATTCCAAGCTTACTTCCCAAATTCTATCCCCACATACCTCCTCCTTTTCTCAACTGCCCAAATACTGGTGCGCTGGGGCTTCCCGCTCAGGGTAGTAGTAGGTGGTAGTACTGGGTAGGACCCGGGTAGCCACTTGCCAGATGTTAGGTCACGGTTATGGCACGAGGGGAGCTGACTAACCCACGGGGGCCTGACCATGCGGGCCCAAGCAATTCTTCATTGCTCTTAGTCAAGGCACCAATAACTAGACCAACGCCAGGGTTCAGAAACAACGGTAGTTGTGCGTTAATTATAAAGGTCGTAGTCAATAGCAACAGTGTCTCTGGATGCAACCAGGATTGAGGCAGATTTGAATATAACTTGAGTATAACTGAGGAATGGGTGATGCTGCAATAGGCTGTGATGGTAGCGTTACTTGAAGTAAGGAGTCTGAATGATGGGAGTAGTAGTGCCGGAGAGTGATACTGGGCGGAATAGACTGAACTGAATACTTGCTGTTGATGAGAATGGAGGATGAGAGGAGTAGTGACTGAAGAATGACACCCAGATCTGTACTGAATAGGAGAATCTTGAGAATTAAGAAGGTCCCGACTGGACAGGAACACTGGTGGACGGCACTGGAGCGGATACCGCGGGGTTGCGGCCTTGTACCCGCACCCGCCGCTGAAGCGTCTACACCAGTCTCTGAAGTGACCGACTGCTCAGCCAATCACTGGCTGAGACAGGACAGTGCTGCGGCCAGTCATTGGCTGAGCGGCCTGCCACTTCAGGGACCAGGGCAGAAGCTTCAGCGTCAGCGGACAGAAGAAAAAAGAACATCGGGAAGGGTGGAACGATATGAATAAAGTTTGTTGTTTTTTTTTTTTTACACAATCATTAGCCAATTTGCCGATTATTGTGGTCATTGGCTGATCGTTGTCTTTATTACACAAAGTGCTAATCTGTTGAACCGTCCTGATTCGGCAGATTATCGCTCCATGTGATAGGGCCCTTAGAAATACTGGAGCCAGAGCCAATGGATCAGTGCTCTACAGAAGGTAGCGATCAATGAAATATATTCTGCGCTGGGCCAGCTCTGCTTGATGTTTCCTTTATAAAGTGGGAGGTAAACTGTCAGGTTTAGGCAGAGCTCCAAACCATGGGATCATCCTTTACATTTTTATACCATTTTTACTTATTGTCTTGCATTTCTGACTACCTTCTAGCTGCTTCTTTCATAACCTTTCTCTCTGTTTACACGTCAAACTGAATTCCTTGCCCCCATCTCCTCAGCGATAATAGTACTCAAGTGCATTCTTGCATTTTCCATCCGTTTCTTCTTCTTACTTTCCATGACATTATAAAAGTATTTCCACCCAGACTCATTATATCATGGCTATTGCGATACCTTTCACTACAACCTTCCAGCCTCCCATAGTTGACACTACCCGCCATAGCTCTGGTGCTCTAGTCTTCGCCATCACTGGTTGGTATTCACACTAAGGGTCCTATTACCTGGAGCCATAATTGGCCAAATCGGGCCGATTCGGACGATTACCACTTTGTGAAATATGGACAACGATCAACGGCTGATTGTTGGTTTTGGTTTGGACCTAAAATCGTTGCGCGCTGTCCACGCATCGCTACATGTAATAGTGATGTGCGGCTAAAGGCTGATGATTGTCCAAATACCTGATACCTTATCTCTCCCCGCTCCCGGTCTTCGGTCCTGGCGGCTGCAGCATCTGAGCGGCCTGTCAGCTGACAGGCCACTTAGCCAATCAAAGGTCCAACTCTGTGATTGGCTGAGCAGCCTGTCAGCTGACAGTCCACTCAGACGCTGCAGACGCCGGGACCAGGAAGCTGCGGAGCACAGGAGAAAAAAGCGGGAGCATGGAGAGGCAGGGATCAGGTGTTTGGGCAACGGCTGCATAGACATTGCAGATCGGCGCTCGTTTACTAAATTGGGCAGTGTAATGGTGCGTTAACAAAGAGAGATTTATCTGACTGATTTTTTTTAAGCCAAAGCCAGGAATGTATTTAACAAGAGGAGACATTTCAGTCTTTCCTTTATGACCTGTTCCCTGTTTATAGTCTGTTCCTGGCTTTGGCTTCAAAAACCAGATAAATCTCTCTTTGTAATAGCACCCTTCAGGGCCGTTTTAATACATTGGTGGGCCCAGTGCACAGCCCTCAAGAGTGGGCCCCCCCTTACCTTTCGGCACATTGTATAATGTACTGAATTTGCCCCCACACTGTATCAAGAGCCCCAATACATACAGTAGTTACCTTATAATACTATTTCCACCATACAGTGATTACATATTACATAAAAACTGCACTAAACAAAACAGAAAGATATCACCAATTATACCATTACATAATACCGCCACATCATGACCCCTAACACTACAACTCTATAACAGAGTGCAGTTACATCCAGTGACTCACCGGGGGCGTCTTCTCCGATCAGAGTCTGTCACCTTTTCTTTTTCTCTCCATCCAGCCTGGGCCACCTTGAAGTCTTCTCCTGGCGGTGAATCTTCTCTCCAGAATCTGCCAGACAAATATTTTAGGCTCCAACACATACAGTAGTTAGGTCCCTTGTACCCCTATACAGTAGTTACACCCCTCTGTACTCCTACATAATTACACCCCTCTGTGCCTCCATAGTTTTAAGGTGTCCCTGTAGTATATAGACCCTCATGTGCTCCTCCAGTTATATACAGCCCTCCTGTGCGCTCCCCCATTAGTATATAGCCCCCCTGTGCACTCTCCCCAGTAGTATATAGCCCCCTTGTGCTCTCCCCAATAGTATATAGCCCCCCTGTGCTCTCCAATAGTATATAGCCCCCATATGCTCTCCCACAATAGTATATAGCCCCCCTGTGCTCTCCCACAATAGTATATAGCCCCCCTGTGCTCTCCCCAATAGTATATAGCCCCCCTGTGCTCCCCCTCAATAGTATATAGCCCCCCGTGCTCTCCCCAATAGTAAATAGCCCCCCTGTGCTCTCCATAATATATAGCCCCCTGTGCTCTCCCCCATAGTATATAGACCCCTGTGCTCCCCAATAGTATATAGCTCACCTGTGCTCCCCCATAGTATATAGCCCCCTGTTCTCCCCCATAGTATATAGCCCACTGTGCTCCCCCATAGTATATATCTCCCCTGTGCTCCCCCATAGTATATAGCTCCCCTGTGCTCCCCAGTAGCATATAGCCCCCTGTGCTCCCCCATAGTATATAGCTCCCCTGTGCTCCCCCATAGTATATAGCTCCCCGTGCTCCCTAGTATATAGCTCCCCTGTGCTCCCCCATAGTTTATAGCCCCCTCTGCTCCCCCATAGTATATAGCCCCCTGTGCTCCCCCATAGTATATAGGCCCCCCGTGCTCCCCATAGTATATAGCTCCCCTGTGCTCCCCCATAGTATATAGCCCCCTGTGCTCCCCAATAGTATACAGTCCCCTGTGCTCCCCAATAGTATATAGCCCCCTGTGCTCCCCAATAGTATATAGCTCACCTGTGCTCCCCCATAGTATATAGCCCCCTGTTCTCCCCCATAGTATATAGCCCACTGTGCTCCCCCATAGTATATAGCTCCCCGGTGCTCCCCCATAGTATATAGCCCCCTGTGCTCCCCAGTAGCATATAGCCCCCTGTGCTCCCCCCTAGTATATAGCTCCCCTGTGCTCCCCCATAGTTTATAGCCCCCTCTGCTCCCCCATAGTATATAGCCCCCTGTGCTCCCCCATAGTATATAGCCCCCTGTGCTCCCCAATAGTATATAGCCCCCTGTTCTCCCCATAGTATATAGCCCCCTGTGCTCCCCAATAGTATATGCGCTCCCCCTCCCATATAACATTGAAAAAAACTAACACTTTTACTCACCTAGGTCCACGCGTTCCTCTTCTCTTCCCTCTTGAAGCCGCACTTCCTGCGGTCACAAGAGGCTGCACTCCCCTTACCCTCGCGCCGACGCTCCAGTGACGTTGGGCGCTAGAGGGAGAGTGCGGCCTCTTGTGACCGCAGGAAGTGCGGCCACGAGAGTGACTGACAGTATCGCTGCTGCTGAAGCGCTGAAGCTCCGCAGCAGCGGACGGGGGGCGTTTTGGCAGCGGCGGACGGGGGGGGCCCTGCAGGGGGCGCCATGAGGGGGAAGTAGATTACCCATCCATGGCGCTCCCCCCTGACAGGCTGGTGGCCGGAGCCCTGTGCGACCGCATTGGTCGCACATAGCAACGGCCGGCCTGCTCGGGGGGGGGGCCCCTTTAACCAGTGGGCCCGGTGCACGTGCACCATGTGCCCTCTGGTTAAAGCGGCCCTGGGTGCCTTCACACAGACAGATTTATCTGACAGATTTTTGAAGCCAAAGCCAGCAGCAGACTATACATAGAGAACAGGTCATGAAGGAAAGACTGAGATTTCTCCTCTTTTCAAATCCATTCCTGGATTTGGCTTAAAAAATCTGTCAGATAAATCTCTCTGTGTAAAGGCACAGTAAGGCTAGGTTCACACTGCGTTTTTGCAAAAAACAGATGCATTCATGTGCATCTGTTTTGATGCGTTTTTCCGTTGACTTTCATTATAAAAAAAAAAAAGATCTGTTTTATTTTAACGGACACAAAAGTAGTGTTGACACTACTTTTATGTACGTTAACAAAAACGGATCCGTTTTGATCCGTTATTTTTTATAATGGAAGTCAATGGAAAAACGGATCAAAACGGATGCACACAAATGCATTAGCTTTTTAAATCCGTTTTTTTGCAAAAAAAAACGGATGAAAAAAACGGATTGCAAAAACGCATTGTGAACCCAGCCTAAGACTACAGTTCAAAATGGTTAAATTAACATGCAAGGATAATGATGACTGAAGTGTTATCGGTGACTCTGGGCAACGTTTCCTTACTTTACAATGGTTTTGGAAACATCCCCTCCCTCCTCCCCATAATGGTTAATTCTGCTCACATTATAACAACTTCCGTAATTAGCATCCTGCCTTTTACATTACATCACTCTAAAAGTATTGTGTAAATATTCTTCCAAATAAGAACATGTCTCTTCATAAATCCCTCCCAAGAATTCATCGGAACCTACATTGTGTTATATTAGTTCCTGGCGCAGATGAAAAGCTTAAGTCAGACACTTGGCCGTTGCACAAGCAGGAGCGAGCCGTGCAGCCACCATCAAAGGTTTCATTATTTGTAGCTGCCGTTCATCACAAATCAAGCGTAATAAAAATATTTAATAGAAACAATTTCCATAACCCGGGATATTGTTGCTATAGACAAATACTTTAGGATCAGCAGCTTTTCTTATGGACTGATCTGGTGTATACAGTGCTTTTATTTATGGAGCAATAGCTGCAGATTTATCCGTTACAGGGAAAGGCTGTGAATAAAAATATTACAAGGAAACGTGTAAAGCAATGGTAATAAAGAAGAAATACAGCAGGTTCACTTACATCCAGTTATCCCGCAAAATTGGTCTCTTCTGTGGTTAAGCGAGCTCAGGATACATAACAATACAGTGAAATCACGCTAGATCATAACTATACCAAATACAGAGGTGCCTTGGATTATGAGCATAATTCGTTCCGGGACCGCGCTTGTAATCCAAATCTACTTTTAAACCAAAGCAAATTTTCCCATAAGAAATCATTGAAATGCAGTCAATTGGTTTCACAACCCAAAAATGTGATTTTTTTTTAATTCTGAATAATATGCAGAACAGACCAAACAAACATTTATAAACATCTGAATATGTGATATTATAAGTAACTGTACAGTATAGCAATCAGCATGTGGAGTATAATGTATAGTAAGCAAATAAGAATTATAAAACAGCAGCGGTTTGCAGATACAGGATGGGCCTGCAGATCCCCATAATGCAGTAGCGTAGTACAACAGGCTAGAATAGAGAAGCAGGGCTGCTGTCAGAGGTCTGTGTGGTCACATGACAGCAATGGGGAGGGGGGGGGGGGTGTTCAGCATGGACCAATCAGAAAGTGAGAATCAGTGAGTGACAGAAACTGATTGCACATTATAGCAGCAGTGTGTATAGCTGAGAGTAAGAGTAAGTTTATTACCCCAGTATCCACCGCTACAGGGGTACTGAAAAGAGCTGGATACCAGTACTCCCACAGCATCAACAAATGGCACTCCTAGATTGGATGGTGGTAGGCTAGGAAGGGCCAAAATAAATGGCCCTTCCATCCCTGGTATTACTAGGCTGCTGTTTGTTTTTTACCTGTCTGATTATGGAAATGAGGGGAACCCTTCACACTTTTTTTAAAAATATTTAAATAAAATTTTTTAAAAAAGAGGGTAGTTACTGGTTCCCAATACCCCACGTGTCAGTGGATGATGGGGTGGTTAGTATTAGCTATTTTAAAATCTGATTATTCAGAGCTAAGAGTCCTATTAAATGATGCAATTTTCAACAATACAATTTTTAATGAAATCGTTCGCCATACTACACAGAACAATAGTCGTTAGTTACGATCGTTTACTCCATCTGATCCCAGCAAAAGACCAAACAATGTGGAATTACACTGAACGATTAGCGAAGACTAACAATGATTTTGGTGTCAGACCAAAATCAATGATCAACGCCACATTTCTCGTTGGTCACTTGATCATTGCCTGCATTTACACAAAACGATAGAACGATTTTTCCCACAATAATCACCCTGTGTAATAGGGTCCGTATAGAGAATGCAAAGGGAATAATTCTCCTGTTCCTTCAGCCACAGGACATGGGCATTTGAAATGTTATTTGTGCAGCGGAGATATGGGATAGAACTTATATTGGAATGGGGAGGGGGGGGGGTTGTTGTCAGGGGAAGCCTCAATTCCCTATATGTGACCCAGAGATTTCTGCAGGGACTGAAACTGGGACTCCAGCATGGTCTCAATTCTCTTCAGGATCCTGTGAAGTAATACGGACAAGTATAAGAGGATAGGGTATTAAGTAATACTGAACCACAAAGCTACAAACAGTTGTCAGAGTAATTTGTCACCTCCAATTTCTGTCTAGACAATGCTTGTGATTTTGAGGACAAAGGGCAAAAAAAGACAATGGGGAATCTAGATGTCATTTCTATGAAAGCAATCCACCAGATAAATAGCAGCCATAGGAATCCCCTGGAGTCCCTAAGAGATAATATATGGCCATACATTCAGGATGTGTCTGCACACAGAAACCAGTGGAGAGTCCACACCACTGTAATAAGACTGCGGCAAACACAAACCAGATGTGCTCCGAAAAAGACACAGAGCTGTTTGTGTGTTATTTTAGCCAAGCTTTGTACATTTCATATTCACTGTCATTCTGTGGTATGGAACAACTCAGCAACAAAGAAAAACACATCTTGATTTTAACTCTTTTGCCTATAAACGGTCGTAGGACGATAAAGCACAGTGTAGACCAGAGAGAGAGCTGTAACCTCTAGCAATGCTTCATGAGGATTCTGCGTATAGCAGCGAAACATGTTGGAGGGGCTATACTTATTTTAAAATGCAACTTCCGGTGCTCCAACTTACCATACTAAATCATCAATGATGACAACTGGTGTATTACTACTGAGCACTTACATTGGCTGGGTACAGAAGTATGTGTTTTTAACTTTGTTGTTGTTGTTGAACGCATAACCACCTATTTTAGAGGATTTATCAAAAGTATTTTTTTTGTCAGGTCCCTAAGGGGGCTCTATTCAACAGGTTTTTTTTTAACCTATGGGACTGGTGAAAGTGATGTGATATGTGTACATAAGAAAGCAGATACATTATTGAGTTTCCTCAAGAGCTGTTTGGTAATATGAAGTACTTAAAACTTAAAGGGGTTGGCCACTTTATAGTATAATAGATGAGTACAAAGTATTAGTAAGTGTGCTCAATGTATATACTGACAGCAGCTCCCTGTGTACCTCACAGAGCTAAAATCAGACTCCCCTTCACCAGGCTGGGCTGTCCTGCTCTGTGGTGAGTCTGTCCATAAGATGGCTGACATGGAGGAGCATGTGACCATGCCCTGTCCACTGTGTCCTCCATAGACATATACAGTCTCAGTGGTGGACACTGGGGGGCGGGGCCTGGTCACATGCTCCTCCATGTCAGCCATCTTATGGACCAAAACACCACAGAGCAGGGCAGCCCAGCCTGGAGGAGGGGAGTCTGATATTAGCTCTATGAGGTACACAGGGAGCTGCAGTGAATACACTTACTAATACTGTACACTGAGCAATTTTATTATAAAGTGGCCAACCCCTTTAATGGTGTAACATGGTGTAAAGTGAAACTGGCTCAGTTGCCTCTAGCAACCAATCAGATTACACTTTTCATTCCTCACAGACTCGTTGGAAAATGAAAGGTGGAATCTGATTGGTTGCTAGGAGCAACTGCGCTAGTTTCACTTTACACCATGTTTGATAAACCTCCCCCTAAGTGTATATAATTGGGATACTGTTTTGATTTAGATTTGGCATATGCAGCAAATATACACTAAAGTTTATATATTTAAGCAGACTTATTGTTGCAGCTAGCGACCTCTGTGCATAGTAAAATACTCCACCCGCAGACCTAATTGATGTTACACAAGGCTTACCTATGGCACCTATGTACTGGTCTCACTGTTGGGACACCCCATATATGAACAGAAGAAGTTAACTTAAAGTGTTAAAATTAAAATTTTTATTGCAGAAATTGATTTTAAGAAACTCTTAAAGTCCCGCAGGCACGCGCACGCACACACACACACACACACACACACACACACACACACACACACACTTCTTATCTGCTCATTATCAGGCAAACCTGTCTTTATTACTGAGAAGCAAAATAAAGGCGGGTTTTCTGAGTACATTATAACCTATGGAGGGGGAGGGGGGGGAGGGGCTAAGGGGGATGAGTAAGCAGGGAGAGCAGAGAAGCAGCTGTACAGTTTGCAGACTGTGTGGGAACATAAAATGCTGGATTCAAAGGTCAAAAAGGTCAGTGCTTATCTGGGAGCTTGGTGAGAGAAGATTGCAGGATGTTGCCCTGCTTTTCACTTCTCCTTGCTCACCCATCACCCCTCAACCAGCTTCTTCTGAAGGGGGGGGGACACTTTTTGAGTACAGAAGGAAACTCTTTTGCTTAATAAAACCTATTACAGAGTTTCTTAAAAATCGCTTATACATTTATTGATATCTGAGAAATGACATTTAAATTACAGTTACGCTTTAACAAATGTTTTCTACAATGTTTAGCATCAATCATGCTTTTATACTGGTTATCACAGTACACAGTAATGTACTCAGATGACTCACCTAATAAATGCGTATGCCACTTTAATTTTGATCTATCGTTTCCTTGCATAGAGGAAGCTTGTGATTTCTAGGTATGCCCCCGTCTGAATTAAACTGGATGTATTCTCACTACAAACCAGGGCACAGAAATATGAGCTGCCATGGCTTGGACTCAAGCTGCTTCTGGCCTTCCAACATGGCAATTATTTATACATTGTATTGTCTTCCTGGCAAAACTTGTGAAATTAGAGAAATACAGTTATAAAGAAAGAAATGTTACACAGAGCCTGCAAAGATGATTCACCAGCACGTGTCAGGCAATGGTATGACCCTACATAGACTCCATCTGGCAGGACTCGTAGAAGCTGGTCACAGAGGTAGCTCCCTAAAGGAACGTTTTCCATACAAGATTCAACTTCAGTGCAAAATATGCAGAACTTAGGGAGGATCCAGTGGAATGAAAACTTAAACCCATGTGGTCAGATTCCCCAAACACTTGTGGAAGGAAAGACCTGATGAACCGTTTAGAAAGGACAGACGAGATTAACATATCTGGGAGCCTGGGCAAATGATTTGAAACTTCTGCCGTGAGGAGATTGCGACACAACTGGTCTGAAATATTGTTTTTTTTCTGATTTCTGATTAATCCTTGTGCTATCGTCATGACCGTAGATCTACAAAAACAAATGTAGCTTCTTTTTGTGAGGCTCTATGCACATTACTATTAGAGCCTACCAGAGTTTCCAGCGGTAGTTCCATCGGAATTGATGGAAAGATAAAGAGCACCATACTGCACTAATCTTTCTATCAAAACAGCGGAACCCGACTGACCCTATTGTATGTTATCGGGGATTTTCAGGTTTCATTGGTGTCCATTGTTTTATGACTGCACCACTGCCATCACACTTTCCGATGTGATAGAAACCATGACGGCAGTGAGTCAAGTGTTTGTTTTGCAAAACAGACAATGTCATAAAATGATACATTATTAGGCCGGGTTCACAATACGTAAAAAACGCGGCCGTATTTCATAAAACCGTCCATAATTGCGCAAACAATGGCCGTTATTTCACAAATACGGCTGTGTTTTTTACCTAGTGTGAACCCGGCCTTATACTATATTTGTTGCCTGTGATTTGGTCTCCCCTTTAAAGGGCCCTTTTATAGAGGCCAATTATCAGTAAAATAGGCTGAAATCTCCCCATATAATAGGCAGGCCCGGACTGGTAATCTGGCAAGCCGGGCAAATGCCCGCTGGGCTGGCCGGATTACCAGTCCGTGGGCCGCCCGGGCTACATAATAATTAAAAAAAAAAAATAAATTACTGCTGCGGCCCGCCACAGCAGCCCGCTTCTCTCTGCCCAGCCGCTTGGCCCGCCCCTGCCCGCTGCCATGCTCCTCCAATCCAATCAACGTGGAGCAGCAGCGTGGGGCTGATGCGGCCGACCGCAGCAGCCCCTCGTTGGTTGGAGGAGCATGTCAGGAGCGAGCAGGGGCGGGCCAGCCGGACCGAAGTGAGCGGGCTGTGGTGGCGTGAGGGGGCTGCGGTGGCGTGTCTCAGCCCCGCCTGATCCTCCCCCAAATGCCTAGGCCGCAGACATGCCGCGCGCAGGCACGTCTGCAGCCACCTCCACCAGGCCCCCCAGCGGTGACGTCACTTCCCTGACGCGCCGCTGAGGACCTGGAGGAGAGAGAAGAGAGGAGCCGCCGCTGCCGTGGACCGAAGACGAGGAGGACGAAACTGCTGGGGAGCGAGGTGAGGTGAGAACGTTTTTTTTTTTTTTAACCCCCTCACATGTGGCCAGAAATGCAGGGGAGATGCAAGGGGGGAGGGGCTATTCTTTATGGGGGGGATGCAGGGGGCAATTCTATATGGGGGGGATGCAGGGGGCTATTCTTTAAGGGGGGGGGGATGCAGGGGGCTATTCTATATGGGGGGATGCAGGGGGGCTATTCTATATGGGGGGGGGATGTACAGCAGGGGGGGCTATTCTATATGGGACAGATGTACATGTACAGCAGGGGGGCTATTCTATATGGGACAGATGTACATGTACAGCGGGGGGGGGGGCTATTCTATATGGGGGGGATATACAGCAGGGGGGGCTATTCTATATGGGACAGATGTACATGTACAGCAGGGGGGCTATTCTATATGGGACAGATGTACATGTACAGCAGGGGGGCTATTCTATATGGGACAGATGTACATGTACAGCAGGGGGGGCTATTCTATATGGAGGAATGTACAATGTGAAACTATTCTATATGGGGGGGATGTACAGCAGGGGGGCTATTCTATATGGGAGAGATGTACATGTACAGCAGGGGGGACTATTCTATATGGGAGAGATGTACATGTACAGCAGGGGGGGGCTATTCTATATGGAGGAATGTACAATGGGAAACTTCTATATGGGGGGGATGTACAGCAGGGGGGGCTATTCTCTATGGGGGGATGTAAATCAGCAGTAGGTTATTCTATATAGGGGGGGGGCATTCTATATGGAAAGATGTGCAGCGGGGGGCTATTCTATATGGAGGGATATATAGATGAGGATGTTGCTGGAGCATGAAGCCTAAAATGTCTGTCTGGCAGATCCCGTGGAGAGGAGTCATAGCCAGAGAAGCCTTCATGATGGCCGGAGCCAGATGGAGAAGAAAAGGAAAAGTGGACGTCTCTTCATGCACTATAATCACTTATAAGGTCCGCAGAACCTTTATACAGCTGGGATCTACCTCTGTATCAGGGGTGTCAATCTCTGGCCCTCCAGCAGGGCCGTTTTAATACATTGGTGGGCCCAGTGCACAGCCCTCAAGAGTGGGCCCCCCCTTCCCTTTCGGCACATTGTATAATGTACTGAATTTGCCCCCACACTGTATCAAGAGCCCCAATACATACAGTAGTTACCTTATAACACTATTTCCACCATACAGTGATTATATATTACATAAAAACTGCACTAAACAAAACAGAAAGATATCACCATTGATACCATTACATAAAACCGCCACATCATGACCCCTAACACTACAATCCTATAACAGAGTGCAGTTACATCCAGTGACTCACCGGGGGCGTCTTCTCCGATCAGAGTCTGTCACCTTTTCTTTTTCTCTCCATCCAGCCTGGGCCACCTTGGAGTCTTCTCCTGGCTGTGAATCTTCTCTCCAGAATCTGCCAGACAAATATTTTAGGCTCCAACACATACAGTAGTTAGGTCCCTTGTACCCCTATACAGTAGTTACACCCCTCTGTACTCCTACATAGTTACACCCCTCTGTGCCTCCATAGTTTTAAGGTGTCCCTGTAGTATATAGACCCTCATGTGCTCCTCCAGTTATATACAGCCCTCCTGTGCGCTCCCCCATTAGTATATAGCCCCCCTGTGCACTCTCCCCAGTAGTATATAGCCCCCCCTGTGCTCTCCCACAATAGTATATAGCTCCCCTGTGCTCCCCCATAGTATATAGCCCCCTGTGCTCCCCCATAGTATATAGCCCCCCTGTGCTCCCCCATAGTATATAGCCCCCTGTGCTCCCCCATAGTATATAGCTCCCCTGTGCTCCCCAGTAGTATATAGCCCCCTGTGCTCCCCAGTAGTATATAGCTCCCCTGTGCTCCCCAGTAATATATAGCTCCCCTGTGCTCCCCCATAGTATATAGCTTCCCTGTGCTCCCCATAGTATATAGACCCCTGTGCTCCCCAGTAGTATATAGTCCCCTGTGCTCCCCCATAGTATATAGCTCCCCTGTGCTCCCCCATAGTATATAGCCCCCTGTGCTCCCCCATAGTATATAGCCCCCTGTGCTCCCCAGTAGTATATAGCCCCCTGTGCTCCCCAGTAGTATATAGCTCCCCTGTGCTCCCCAGTAGTATATAGCTCCCCTGTGCTCCCCCATAGTATATAGCTTCCCTGTGCTCCCCATAGTATATAGACCCCTGTGCTCCCCAGTAGTATATAGTCCCCTGTGCTCCCAAGTAGTATATAGCTCCCCTGTGCTCCCCCATAGTATATAGCTCCCCTGTGCTCCCATAGTATATAGACCCCTGTGCTCCCCAGTAGTATATAGTCCCCTGTGCTCCCCCATAGTATATAGCTCCCCTGTGCTCCCCAATAGTATATAGCCCCCTGTCCTCCCCCATAGTATATAGCCCCCTGTGCTCCCCCATAGTATATAGCTCCCCTGTGCTCCCCCATAGTATATAGCCCCCTGTCCTCCCCCATAGTATATAGCCCCCTGTGCTCCCCCATAGTATATAGCTCCCCTGTGCTCCCCCATAGTATATAGCCCCCTGTCCTCCCCCATAGTATATAGCCCCCTGTCCTCCCCCATAGTATATAGCTCCCTGTGCTCCCCCATAGTATATAGCCCCCTGTTCTCCCCCATAGTATATAGCCCCCTGTGCTCCCCCATAGTATATAGCTTCCCTGTGCTCCCCATAGTATATAGACCCCTGTGCTCCCCAGTAGTATATAGCCCCCTGTGCTCCCCAGTAGTATATAGCTCCCCTGTGCTCCCCAGTAGTATATAGCTCCCCTGTGCTCCCCCATAGTATATAGCTTCCCTGTGCTCCCCAGTAGTATATAGCCCCCTGTGCTCCCCAGTACTATATAGCCCCCTGTGCTCCCCCATAGTATATAGCTTCCCTGTGCTCCCCATAGTATATAGACCCCTGTGCTCCCCAGTAGTATATAGTCCCCTATGCTCCCCCATAGTATATAGCCCCCTGTGCTCCCCAATAGTATATAGCCCCCGTTCTCCCCCATAGTATATAGCCCCCGTTCTCCCCCATAGTATATAGCCCCCTCTGCCCCCCATAGTATATAGCCCCCTGTGCTCCCCAATAGTATATAGCTCCTCCTCCCATATAACATTGAAAAAACAAACACTGTTACTCACCTGGGTCCACGCGTTCCTCTTCTCTTCCCTCCTGTGGCCGCACTTCCTGCGGTCACAAGAGGCTGCACTCCCCTTACCCTCGCGCCGACGCTCCAGTGACGTCGGCCGCTAGAGGGAGAGCGCGGCCTCTTGTGACCGGAGGAAGTGCGGCCACAAGAGTGACTGACAGGGAGGGAGCCAATGGCTCTCTCTCTGTCAGTGTCGCTGCTGCTGCAGCGCTGACGCGCCGCAGCAGCAGCGGGCGGGCGGGGGCAGCGGCGGACGGGGGGGCCCTGCAGGGGGCGCCATGGAGGGGTAAGTAGATTACCCATCCATGGCGCTCCCCCCTGACAGGCTGGTGGCCGGAGCCCTGTGCGACCGCATCGGTCGCACATAGCAACGGCCGGCCTGCTCGGGGGGGCCCCTTTAACCAGTGGGCCCGGTGCACGTGCACCATGTGCCCTCTGGTTAAAGCGGCCCTGCCCTCCAGGTGTTGCAAAACTACAATTCCCATCATGCTTTAGCTGTCCAGGCATGATGGGGATTGTAGTGATGTAACAGCTGGAGGGCCGGAGTGTGACACCTGTGTTCTATGGTCACTGCTTTGGGAGAATATTGGTCTTTTATAGTGGCTGTTATTTGGTGACAGTATAGTGGTATCCAGTCACTGTATGGTGAGGGTAGTGAGCATGGTGTGATGGTATTACTCGTATTATTGGTAATCTTAGTGTTTTATATAGTGAGTCACAGTATAGTGGTGTTAGTCATTATGTGGTGATAATGGGAGTGCTCATGGTGTGGTGATATTATTTGTTACTTATATACTGGTAGTATTGGTGTGTTTGCTTAGTAACAGTATTGCAGTAACGGGTACAGTGTGGTGATAATATTTGCTTACTGGTGTTATTAGCTATGACAGTATTATCATGCACAGAAAATTCTTAACTTTGTTACCATTATATATGCCTAAATGTTTCCTGGGGCCCTACTTATACGATAGATAGATAGATAGATAGATAGATAGATAGATAGATAGATAGATAGATAGATAGATAGATAGATAGATAGATAGATAGATAGATAGATAGATAGATAGATAGATAGATAGATAGATAGATAGATAGATATCAAGTAGGAAATGTCTATCTAGCATCTTATGTATCTTTGATTACACATGAGATCACAACCAGCTGACACATTATAAATAAAACCTTACTACTTATACCGCCATTATATGGAGACATAGTCAGGATAAAAGGGATTTAAAAAATATAGTAACTTTTGTCCAAAAACAGCACCACCCTGTCCTCAGACTGTGTGTGGTATTACAACTTGGCTCCATTCACTTCAATGGAACTGAGCTGCAATACCTCACACAAACTGAAGAAGAGTGTGTCACTGTTTCTGGAAGAAAGTGGCCATGTTTTTCCTCCTTTAAAGGGAATCTGTGAGGTCCGTACCAGGTCTAGGGTTTTAGACAGACAGGTGTGAGGGAGATATCACTGACAGGACCTTTAGTCCAGTGTAAACTTATATAATTGTCCTTTTCATTTCCAACTAAAGTTTCACAACAGCAGCGGCAGCAGCAGCACCCTATATGTGCATCAGTCAGAGCAGGCAGGGGCGGGGCAGAAGGTGCTGCTGTGGCTCCACCTCTCTGACACTTCAGCTGGTAATGAAAAGAATGATTATAGAGGTTAACACTGGACTAAAGACTCAGTCCCTGATCTGTACGCTGGGATCTACAGCTGTGTACCTGGTATAGACTCCACAGGTTCCCTTTAAGGGCACGTTCATACATAATCCAATGCGGATTTGATGCTTCTGATTTAATCAGTTGAAATGATTGCATAAATATGCCGCATCAAATCCGCAGCAGATCATGTTATAGCATTATTTTTAGGTGCTGATGGTGGGGTTCACATGTATAAGGGAGAAGTGGGGACATGGCTAAATGAAGCTGAATTTTCTACAGCTCGTATTTTACACGGCTATCCATGATATGGTGTGTGGGCTGCTGGGCTTTGACTGCCAGGGCTGATTTTAAGTCCCAGTCCGGCCCTGATAATAGGGCTAGTGATCAGCCAACAAACAAGCAAATGGTAATACGTCAGCTGATTGGGTCGTTTTGACCTGTCAGGTAAACGATCGGCAGTGGGCCAAGCATCTCACTCCTCCATGTAATAGAGGATGTGTGGTCAATATCTAATCGCAGCCACAAGATTACAGCGCCATGTAATAGCCACCAATCTACAAGGTTGGCGCTCGTTTCCTCAGTGGCTTGGGCAATGTAATAATACCCTTAGTAAGAGATGCCCCCCCAGTCTGATGTAATTGGCCAGACATCACTCCCAGCTGTGACTTCCGCTGATTAACAGAATGTCTTGATGAGGTTAAAGGCCTTTTTATATGGGCTGATTATCGGAAGGAGTGTTGCAGGCATCGCTATCAGCCGCACATCTCTCTTTGTAAACAGGGAGTGTGTGGCCAATAGCAATACATCTAAATTGTCACATGAACGATCATGGTATCCACCAACACAATTAGCCACACCATTTAAAGGCAAATGTAAAGAAACGCCAATCTTGCTGATCACTTGTGTCCTTATGGGGTGTCTCACCACTGGTGTTTTCTTCTCTCCTGTGCACCTGTCAAAAAGCTCTCTTTCTCAGGTTAAGTGGTGGATGAAGGATATTAAGTTTTCCCACTAAGAAAATTATGAAGATGGACGGCACTGTGCTGGCTTCAAGTCAGGATAGCTTCAAGCTGGTGGGTGCACGTCCCAACAAAAGTCGACCCCCGACTTCACTGGATAACGAATTTGTAGAGAAGAAGACGGCACTCCAATAGTGTAAAGTGATGATTTATTCACCCAATCACATACAGCGACGTTTCGACTCTAACCTGAAAAAGACTCAGGTTAGAGTCGAAACGTCGCTGTATGAGATTGGTTGAATAAATCATCACTTTACACTATTGGAGTGCGTCCTCTTCTCTACAAATAAGTTTTCCCACTGGTGTCAGTATTTTCTATGTATTACTACTATTGCACAGCTTGAAGTCAGTATTGGGTTAATGTCTGTTTTACCATGGGTTCTGTGCGGATCTATTACAGGTGCTCTTTTCTTCTACACCTATCCCCTCTTTTCTTTCTCGTGCGCTCACTCATCCCACCACTCACAGGCAGGTACAGAGGGCCCCTGATGGAATAGTTCACTACTGGAGGAAGTTGCAGGGCATGTTCTTACTAGTTCCAGTGAGAGAGGTCACACAAGACAACAGTTCCTGCTGTAGTTAAGCCAGGGCCTGGCTTAGCCAGGAACCTTGTCAGGGACAGAAGTCAGTTGAGTCTAGCCACAGTCGTGATCAGATGCAGTTAGAGACAACACCTCCTACAACTACTACTATATCTACTATGCAGTGCTAAGGCACACAACAGGGAGAGTAGTCACCATGAAGCACCCTAGTACACACCAGGAACAAGTCTAAAAGGTGCAGGGACGACTCCTGGAGTAAGAGGATCTGATCCCGATAGGACAAAACAGCCAGTAAAAGAGGGCCTACGTATCCTATCGCGCAGTGCAGGTAACCGGGAAGACTTGGACACCAGCTACACCCGATACCATGGCTGGGCTCATGCCACCCTACTGGGACGGGTTCTATGATACCAGGGGGCATCAGGTGGTCAGACTTAACTAAACGTGAATATGAGGAAACATTCACTCTAAATATATCACAAAGTTCCGGTAGAGTACACCGCTACACTGGGTTTGGGCTCCTCTGGCATACTCCTCTCCTCTTTTTACTCTCCACTCTATAAGCACTGCTACAACTCTTTTCAAGCACCTACCTCAGCACTAAGGTCAAGCAGTAAAGTTTGTAAAGATTTACTACTGTCTACAACTGTGTACTGTGAAACTACAAGCCTTGCAGTAAAGCTGTTATATTTTTCTACTAAAGTACGGGACTCTGTCATCTTTATCCGTACTTGCACCTGTTCACACACTCCCACACACCTTGGGTTATTTTCCCCCCTTCTGTGGGTGGTGGTACCAAACAGTCCGGGGGGGCCAGTTGCCACTAGGACTGCCATAACAAGAGCCCAAGGGACCCACAACAACCCAGCAGGTTACTGACCATTGGGAACACAGCCAGCCATACTATAAAAACAGGTATCAGCATCACATCTGTGTTCTGGACTAGCACTGGCATCACGACAACTAACACCTTCGGCTGAGCTGTTTAACACCAGTACTTACATCATACCTGGTGGCACACCCACTTGCATGGCCCCATATCGGACATTAAAAAGGAGCCTAGGGCTACATGGTAACCTCGTTCACTCAATACATAGATAGTAGTTTCATACCTCTGATTTAACCATAACATTAGCGAATGTTGTGGCATTGCAACATAGTGTAATTGTGGGAAGACAGTCGCAAAAAGATCAATCCATCCTCTCGGTGACATTTTCTAAATACGCTAGAAAACCTCTTTAAATTTGCAGACATACAGTACAGGTAGGTAGTGGGACTTAACAAATACAATCTATGTAATTATACTGAATGCTACCATCACTTGCAGATCGTCCTCTTTGCATTCCCACTAGTTTCTAGTTACCTCATTTGATAAAAAGGATAAAATAATTTACAGAAAGCTCTGGCCAAAAATGCATCTGGGACTTGCCAGAAGAGAAGAATCAGTCCAAACTTGGGATCCAGCATTTTAGAGTATCGAATGGAAAAAACGTCTGCTGCAGTAGAGAGAAAGCAGCTGCACAGGAGACGGTGGGAGTGAAGAGTCGAGGGCTGTATAGTCAATGCTTCCTGACATATAGCATTCTCCTTTATTGCTCATAAGAAACATTACCCACCATACTACATATACATAGTATAACTTTGGCTCCCGAATACTACTTTGCAACGCAAATACTATGGCATGGTAGAGCATTGAAAAACAGAAGTTCATGCTTCATATCGAACAACGCAGGATGCCTATACACAGATTTATTTGACAGATTTTTGAAGCCAAAGCAGGAAAAGACTATAAGCAGAGATCAGGTCATAAA
>NW_027210102.1:0-71716 GCF_027789765.1 Dendropsophus ebraccatus | reverse complement strand
ATGATAAGTACGTTAAATAATAATCCTTGTGATCTATATAGCAGTGTCCCTAATAAAACTGAGGGTGGACTGTACTATAAAATGTCTATAGCACAAACTCTTAAAGTGTACATGTCATGAACGGCCCGCTGCAAATCAAATGAGATTTCCCTCTCTTAAAGCCAGAAGTTGGGGTATCATTGGATACAACATATGAATGACCCTTAATGGAATAGGAATAGGGTCAACACGCATTACGGTCTCATTGTGTGTTCGCATCCATGGATACGACCTTCCGGATTCAGCCAGGAGATCGCCGATGCTGGGCCGTCACTACAGGTACACTTTCACATAAGAGATCTGATGACTATTCTCTCTATATCTTCTCACAGGTCACCATCTTACCTCATAGGCTTGAGGACTTGTCAGGCATCTTGCAACTGGGCCACAACAACTGGGAAGTGTAGCCGTGAGAGGAGGGCCGCTGTGTGTTAGCAAAGGTTTCAGATAGCTACAAATGTTAAGAGAAACTGCAGAGAGATATATTATGGAAGACAAAAGAACAACAATGGAACTGCACTGGTACATTATTGGTCATCTCCTCAAAATCAATCTTAAAAGTTTTGATTGGTCGGAGTCTGATTGTTTAGACCCCAGCCCGGGGGGTAAGCTTGAGGCAATTTGCTTCTCTCCTAGGCTCCTTGTGATCCCCATCCTGCTGCACTAGACACACTCCATTATAAGTCTGTGGAGCCCAACGAGTGCAACTGGATGGTGAGCGGATAAAGTGAAGCACACAGACGTGCACTTCTCCCAGCTCGTACTAATGATCAGTCAGGGTCAGAAACTTTTACCATGTGTCTGCGACATGTCACATTTGTTAAAGGGGTCTTTGCAAATGCAATGCATTAGCAAAATTTCTTTTTAAAGTCTGGTCCCTTTTTCTCATGTTAACAGCGGTCGCCTAAGATCCCGACCACCCCCATCAGCTATGCAGCGGGACTGGCCGATGGGACCAGGTAAGTATGTTTTTACCACTTAGGTCTCCCTCTGACATCCCACAAGTCTTCAGGCTTGGATTATCCCCGGAGGCATGGGTAATGCCAGAGGGAGACAGAGCAGTGCAGAGTCTCGACCTTGCTCCCTCCACGCTGAACCATTAAGAGAAAAGGTGTACCTGAGCAGAATGTAGGGAGATGGGACAACCCCTTTAAGTGACAAATACATGCTATTTATGTTTGTAGGGTTAATAGGGAGTGCCAACTATTAATAGTGCCCCACAACTAAGCAGGTTCCCAGAAAGCAGCTCACTTGTAGTCTAATAGAAGCCCCTTTTTATTAACACTATGAATCCTGACTAGATGTGTGAAGAGCAATTATATAAAGAGTTCTATATGACCATATATAAGTAAGAAATAAATCAGTGAAAGCAAACCACAAAACAAAGGATACTTGTGATCAAAGTTGTACCAGAGTCTAAAAATCCAGGCACTCTCCGCTTTGGTACTCCTCCGCTCATTCTCCGGAACTCCCTGGAGAGACAAAAGGGTTAAAATAACCTCAAACCCGCGTTGTGGTGCTTCATGCAGAAGAACGGGCACCCGCCATAAATCCTTAGGGACTCTGCTCCAGCTTATCATACATGATGGCTGTAACATATATATACAGATTAGACACCGATACGCTTTTTTTTAAGCTTCAGATTCCTATATTTAAAGTTTTAAACATTTTTAGGATTCTTCTAGAGACATGTTTCCACTTTACACAGACAGAGCAGTCTGCCCCCCTTCCTACAGCTGTTGGCTGGAAGTTTCCAGGAATCTGCAGATAAATTGATATGTACGATGGTAATCCCTATCAGATTACACTGTTTTTCTTCTCCCATGTTATTTGATCATAAAGGAACATGGGGGCGCAATGTCGGTCAATCAGGAGAGCCGCCTACGCAAACACATGAAGCCGCGTGGTCTGTTTGCATTGCTGCGGCATTACATCACAAACAATGGTGATTTTGGTTTACAGTAGCATTCTATGCTTTCTGTAATCTTCTCTTGTATATTATTACTATTCCTTTCAGCTTGATACACTACAAAAAAAAGTTAATTTACAGCTACATCACTGGGCTAATCTCCTCTGAAGTCAGCACTGACCTTTCTGACCTCTGAACACTGGCCTTCACACAGCTCCAACTGTGTAATCCTTTGTTCTCTGCACTCTGCTGCCGACTAATCTCCCTCCTCCCCCCTCCCCTCTCCATAGAACAGACAGGGGCATGTCTGCTACAACAAGACGTGATTTCCTGATAATGAGCAGTGAATAAGAGAGGAGGGAGGGGGGAGGGGGGGGAATGGGAAAAGTCTTTTTAAATGCAGATAATGGCATATTTGCCTAATAAACCCAATGACAAAGTTTCTTAAAATCGCCTGTATTATTGATTTCTGCAAAAATTTAAAATCTAAGTCTTCCCATACTTATCAGCTGCTGTATGTTCTGCATAAAGTGGTGTTTTCTTTTTAGTCCGACACAGTGCTCTCTGCTGCCACCTCTGTCCGAGACAGTTACTGTCTCAGACAGAGGTGGCAGCAGAGTGCACTGTCGGACTGAAAAGAAAACACCACTTCATGTAGGACATACAGCAGCTGATAAGTACTCGAAGATTGGAGTGTGATAGCTTGGGTGGAAATGAGAGAGTGTAGTGATGCTGCGGGAGGATCCATTATAGCTGACTGTGCTGCATTGCCGGGGACCCTGACAGGACACCGCAGGGCTGCTAAGGAGCAGACACCTAGTAACAGTACCACCACAAGGCATCCAGAGCAGCAACCAAGCTACCCCCACTATGGTAACCTCTGCTCCTGGTACTACCAAAGGGGAAAAAGTCTGATGTTTTCATGGAAGCAATATGTCACTATCCAAAATATCTACTTCTACATATTACTTTATTGGCTTTTTTTTAATATAACCTTTAACTGTGTCACTTTTTCAGCGTTAAATACATTCAGACATCGTAGAACATTATAAGTCACACACCTATGATCACAGATCCCAGTAGACATGGCAATGGATGTCACTATGATTTTTAGACTTCTGCTTCCAGAATGGACATGAGGAGCAAGGGGGGGGGGGGGGGAAGGGGTGTTCATACTAGTAGCAAGGCTCCTGTATTATTCCCTACAGACCTAGAGAAAAGCATACTAGATCCTACTGATTTAGCGCTATGCTTATATGTGTTGGATCTGGCAGAGATTTCAAACCTAAGGACAGTCTGTATCTCCTGCTTTGATATTCTGGAACCTTTTACAGATCTCTGGCACACTGGGCATGCTGAGCAGACACCAGAGAGGTAAAAAGCCTTTTTGTAGCAATTTGTGTAAAATTCTGTATATGCAGAAGTGTACCAAAAATAATATATACTGTACATCCAATAGACGTCATTCCAAGGATATGGAAAAAAAACTTCCACACTTAAGATTTTAAGTAACATGAAAAATGATATTTACCATTTGGTCGAGGTCTGTGTCCACTCCCACTCTGCAAATGAGAATAAGGCATAGTTATATAGGTATAATAAAGACCACCCCCAGGCCAGCATCAGACAAACATCCTACCCTACCTCCAACCTGACATAGTCATAGTTATAAGAAACATCTTAGGGACAGCGGCTAAAGCAATGAGTATAGGCTCGTACATGCAGCACCTGTCTCAAGGAACACGGATCGGGCAGTCTGCAGGTATTAGGACTACTTTATTGGGGGATCCAGTAAGGGATCCGATCTGTTCCTGGTTTTGTTATAAGAGTGCAGATATGCTGGTGAAAGCGGTGAAGTGACATCTAGTGGTTGATTCATAAAAATACATTATTCACGTTATTTAGCACCTAGATCCCTACATTTATGTAATCATGGCTTATAAACAGTATGGCGGTGAATTAAATAATAGAAATAATTCTTTTCCATCATGGAGAATCAATCTTGTTTATGGTAGTGAAAAAAAAGAAGGAAGGTCATATGGATAGTTGTGTGCTCGCATGGGTACAATTAGAAACATAGATTGTCGGCACAAAAAGACCACTTGGTCCATCTAGTCTGCCCTTTTACTACTCTTTCAGTAAAGTAATATGTTGTCATGTTGCTACTTATCCTTTCCCAAACTAATCTCTCACTGTGTACTCTTGTTCTTAAGTTCAGTTTTATATTAAATACACTTTCCTTTGAATCTTATTAAGTTCTTTAACATATTAAAGGTTTGGATCATGTCCCCCCTTTCCCTTCTTTTCCTTCTTTCCTGATATGGTTTATGCCTGACATCCTCCACCATTTTGTGGACTGTCTTTGGACCTGTTCTATTTTATAAATATCTTTTTGTAGGTGAGGTCTCCAGAAGTGGACACATTATTCCAGACGTGATCTCACCAGAGCTCTATACAGCGGGATCACAATCTCCTTCTTCTATTTGCCTTCCCCACCACCTGGTTGCACTGGTGACTCATTTTAAGGCTGTTAGAAATCACTTCCCCTAAATCCTTCTCTCCTGAAGTCTTCACCAACACAGAACTGCCAATGTGAAACTTAGGGGATTCCTCCTGCAAAAGTGCTTTATTTTACATTCGGAAACATTGGATAATACACCATTAACAATAACCTTCTGATATCTATCCTGCAGCCAACCACAAATCCACTAAAATATCTAGGGAATAAGTCCACTTTTCACTAACTCCTCCATCAGTTCTTTATAGGGAACTGTGTCAAAGTTTTTAGTCATATTGTCACAATTACTATAAATGCTAGTCAGCACCTAGTTTTATGATACTCATATGCTCTTCAAACACCAGCCCGTACGTAGGACCACTGACTACCACACAACTGTAGAGACTGCCCAACAGCTGTATTCACTGGTCTGTCTTAGGCTACAAGATATGTTACGTTAGCGCTCTCTCTCTAACTGTGCCTGCAGCTGACATCAGCAGGGAGTTAGTAAAGGACTGCAGTAGTTCTAGTTACCTCCTAGCATCTCATATTCAAATGTACAGTCTGCAGGTAAATTAAACTAATATACATCAGACACACTGACACTGGGGCACAGAACCCATTACCAAATGCCAGGAAGTACAGAAATGTTTGTTAAAGGGGTTATCCAGCACTACAAAAACATGGCCACTTTCCCCCTACTGTTGTCTCCAGTTTGGGTGGGGTTTTGAAACTCAGTTCCATTGAAGTAAATGGAGCTTAATTGCAAACCGCACCTGAACTGGAGACAACAGTAGGGGGAAAAGTGGCAGTGTTTTTGTAGCGCTGGATAACCCCTTTAAAGACAATCAAATCTCCATACCTGATATGTAAGCATGATAACATTGCGGTCGTTCCTCCTCCAAACACCCACACAGTGAAAAACACTATAAGAAGGGTGGTTGAGAACATTGTCTGTCTAGCATAGGTGGCAGTGTCTCGAATAGCCAGGGCAAAGGCCATTGCTCCACGTAAACCTGAAAAATGGGGGAGGGGGGGAACAAATGAAAAAACAACAACTACCAATTCATATCATATGTGTCCAGTGTGTAAAGAGCATGTCATTCTAAAGTTAAAGGAGAAGTCCGGAAATTTCAACCAGCCAGCAGATAATGAGTAGGCACTTACCTCTTGCCGTGCCAGCAGTGAGTAGCGGGACCGGCCTTGGGACCCCCATCGGAAGGGGTTTTCCTGCAAGTTGTGATGACACCATGTCTCAGAGGAAAAGGCCTGTCTCGGCTGATGGACTGACTGCTCAGCCAGTGACTGAAGCAGCGTCTTGCCCCAGTCACTGACTGGCTGAGCGGCCAGTCATTCAGCCGGGTCATGAAGTGTACACCCCAGCGATCCCAGAGCCCAAAGGGGGTTCCGAGGCTGCTCCCACCACACAGGGAGAGGCAAGTTCATACTTGCTGTCGAATTCCCCTCCGCCCCAGACAGATTTTCAAAATCCCCGGACTCCTCCTTTAAATGAATGAAAGCATTGGGATAATATGGGTCTGTAGGATTTACTTTTGAGAGGCTACAGAAAATTAACCCTTTTCTTTGCTTTATTAATACTGTCTAAGTAAGCCGCCATACCTGCAAACATCATCATGTGTTGGAAGTTGGGGCTAATCTTGTTTCTTCTCCCCAGGTTTAGTAAGAATGAAAGTGGATAAATATTAGCTGCTCTTCCAAGGAACACTGCAATCTGTATGGTTACCATTAAGGACATTGGAGCTAGAGTCTACAGATAAACTGGTCCCAGTATTATAAAAGTGCAGTAGTGGTCTTATAAATGATAAGAAATCCTTTATATATCCTTTGGATGTTGTTTCACTGAGTCTTATTTTGTTTTCACTTCTAAGAATTTCACAAGGGGATAACTCTTCAAGGGTTTTATACACAATAAAGTAGTATTTCCTTCACTCCATTAACAGTGCCTCACACTGGGTAACAGCTGTACCTGGTGTCACAGCTCATCCTGTTTACTTCAACACCAGAAGCAGCCGCTACCCAGTGAATGGCAGTGTATAGTAGGATATATAGAGGCCACACTGATCACACATTTGCCGAGGACCCTCCAATCAGCTGATGAGCCGGAGTGCAGGAAGCCAGATAGTGATGGCCATCAAGAAATAAGAATCCAATCTGTATAATTTCGATGTATATTTTAGGAAAGGATACAAAAGTTCCCAATATAAATGTGGCATTGAAGCTGTGATTCTGAAACGTGAAGAGTGTGAGACCCATGTAGGAGAAAATGAAATTTTCTGCCAAAAAATTCAAAAGCTCAAACAGCTGAGAAGAAAAACAAGAGAAAGCGATTAGTGTGGAACAAGAACGACATTCTCATCATGTAATGTTTCTATAGAACAGAACAAATCCAGAAGAGGCCTGTGACTGTCCAGAAGATGAGGGAATATCAGAGCCACCTAGCCGAACATTAAAATCTAGACAGTCAGTCTTGGTGGTATCTGCTTACCATCTTATGTCTATGGACTGTTAGAAGAGAACTAGAAGAAGAAAGAGAACTAAAAGGGACGGTTTACCAAAGAGGGCTTTAAGACAGTGAGCTCTCAGAAGGCTTTCCATACACTGGAAAATATGCACTAGAACCTTGCACATTTTTGACACACCTTAAAGGGGAACTATCAGCAGGTTAGACAAACCTTACCTGCTGATAGCCCACTATAGCACCGGGGACGCTGAGGAGGAAGGTATGTGTCTTACCCTACTCCTTGTCACCGGTCCCGCACTGTAAGTCGGTGTACTCTTCGGCCAGGTGCACTGCCCCACCCCCACAGCACCATCCAGCCTGTGGGACAGTGCTCCTGGCCAACTAACAGCAAGCGACCGCTGCCGAGAAGGAAGGTAAGACACATACCTTCCTCTTAAGCAGGGATGCCAAATTTAGGACCTCCAGCTGTTGCAAAACTACAAGTCCCATCATGCCTGGACAGTCAAAGCTTTAGCTTATGCTGTCCAGGCATGATGGGAATTGTAGTTTTAAAACAGCTGAAGGGCCTGAGTTTGACACGTCTGCTCTTAAGTGTCCTGGGCACTATAAGGGGCTATCACCAGGTTAAATTCATCTAACCTGCTGATTGTTCCCCTTCAAGACATATGCCTTCTGTTAGACAATGGAGAAAGGTGCCTAAAGTAGTGTGTAAAATGTAAAATTATTATCATTTTTTTATGCAAATCATGCCAGAATTCTGGACCATTTATAACATCATTTAAAGGGAACCAATCACCTCAAAAATGCATATATAGCTTTTCAAATGTGCCGTTAGAGCACACAGCACACTTTTCATACATGTTTCTATATACTCCCTGCCTCCCTGTGTAATCCATAAAGTAACTTTATAAAACTGGCGCCCGGTATGCAAATTACCTCAGGTAGTCACCTGGGCGGTGTTCGGTTAGATGGTAGTCACGGTCACTCCGGGTCCACTGGGCGTTCTTCGGCGGTAATCACGCCCCTTTGGGCGTGATTCAAATCACCCAGTAGCTCTGACATCACTCGGGAGTGCGTCGTGCATGATGTGGGCGCGCCTACGTTCTTCGCCGCCGCGCATGCGCAGTACAGCCGCTCCCATTCTGGCTGTACTGCGCCTGTGCAGAATAGCCTTGAACTCCGGCTCACACTGAGTTTGAGGCTATTCTGCACAGGCGCAGTACAGCCTGAATGGAAGCGGCTGTACTGCGCATGCGCGGCGGCATAAAAACGTAGGTGCGCAGACGTTGTGCTCCCGAGTGACGTCGGAGCTACTGGGTGATTTGAATCACGCCCAGAGGGGCGTGATTACCGCCGAAGAACACCCAGGGGACCCGGACTGACCTTGACTATCATCTAGCCGAACACAGCCCAGGTGACTACCTGAGGTAATTTGCATTCCGGGCGCCAGTTTTATAAAGTTACTTTATGGATTACACAAGGGAGGCAGGGAGTATATAAAAACATGTATGGAAAGTGTGCTGTGGGCTCTAACAGCACATTTAAAAAGCTATATATGCGTTTTTGAGGTGATTGGTTCCCTTTAAACATCTGCCCATATATATATCTGCCCATATATATATATATATATATATATATATATATATATATATATATATATATATATATATTTCAAACAAAAAAAGGTAATTTAAAAATAAAATTTAATTAACACACAAAAGTACAGATTTACAATATAACATGGCAGAATACCTGTTTTGTACGAATCTGTGATTCTGTGGACAGATTATTATAGGTGTAATGTGCCTGAGTAATGCCACAAAACAGCACCGCCACAACTCCTGCAATAAAATCAGAAATGAAATCCATTAAGCCTATGGCATGAAGCATTATACAAGGGTAAATGATTACAATGACCAAACTAAGACCAACGAAACATGATCAGAGGGAAAAAACAAAGACAGCAGGGCAGCTTGCATCATAATTTCAAGCTTTTTTACACCAAAACTTATTTTATCAAAATAAATTAAAAAAAAAAAGCGGTGTGAATAAGATAAATCTCCTTCACACTTTTTATATACGCTAAGGAACCTTTTCATTATTTCCATCATAGATGTGACATCTACGCTGCAGACATAATGAACCATCACCATGAATGGCCATCATTGAATAAGGTATCCTGACAATATGAAAATCAGCCACCAAACCTGTGTAACCGCACGCTTCAGCAAGGAGGAATGTGCTCCAAGACATCAAGAAGAACAGGCCCGTCTCCAGCAGAGGAAACTCCCGCAGCTTGGTGAACTTTGTCACGTGCAAAATGGTTAAGGAACATTTCTAGGTCATGTACATCACTACCAATACACACTGCACAAGTAAATGATGGTGTATAGGAGATAAGGTGCTATTTAAAAATGATATTACAGAGAGCTATACTTGTCTTTTTTTTTTTAGGTTAGACTGTAAGAACCCCCATAGTGTAAGGTGAGCTGCCCTAAACAGACAAGGATATTATTGCAGTGAGCAGTCCTGTGGCTGCGCCCATAGCAAATGATCCACTGAAAACTCCCAGAAACATTCCCACAGACTTTAACATGGCGGTGATGTCAAACGTATGGCTGTTGTCTCCAGCTGGCTGGTATGCCACGATTGACCTGAAAAATAAATTAATAAAAAATAAATAAATATATACAGAATTAGATGTTAATAACTACCTGTTATGGTATAGAGACATATAGTACAAGTGCAGTGTATACAGCTCAGCACTGCTGAAAACAGTCTAAATATTAAAGAGTTACTATTACTTAAACTTGACTTGTTCAAAGTTTTGAACAGGCGGATTCTGGGTGCTGAGGTGTCTACTGATCTCTGGAACAAAACAGGGAGAAGTGCTTGACTGAGCGCTTCTCCCTCAACCTCTCCTCGAGACTGGTTGCAATGATTTTCTATAGCATTAGGGCCATATTAGATGGCCTGATGTCTCCTGTAAGCAAGCCTAATAAACGGCTCGATAATAGTTTAGCAAGGGCATGCAGCCCTTGCCCTTAAACTGTATACATATCTCTCCACAGTCTCTTGTCTTCTAAACTCTGCTCACTTCCCAGACCTGCCGCTGTGGCTTCAGAGCGGGTCTCTGAACTGACAAGCTACTCAGCCAATGGACGGCCAGAACCACTGAGGCGGCCTGACGGTTCAGAGACCCGCTCTGAATCTACAGCAGCAGCTCCAGAAAGTGAGCAGAACGAAGAAGAGCAGGGACTGTGGAGAAGTATGTATATAGTTTTTCTTTTTACACAGTCATCAGCCATTGGCCGTGCATCGGTATTACACGTTGATCTCCTATAGCGAAGGGAGAGAAGCACTCAGTTGCGAACTTCTAACCAGTTCTAGTGATCAGCTGGGATCTGAACCCAGTCTAAGTTGACCAGTCACACTACTGAGTGACTGGTCATAAAATGCTTTGGTAGAAAACCCTTCAATAAAACAACAACCAATTAACTCCGGAAAAAAGTGAAGAACTTACGATGACAGGACTATGGCCACGGCATCATTTAGGACACTTTCACCAAAGAGAAGAGCGTACAGTTCCACATCTACTTGCAATTCGTGAAATATGGCTAGTACAGTCACTAAAACATAAAAAAAATTACATTCTCAGTAAGTCATCTGACCAAAAAAAAAACATCAGATTTGCAATAAAACAAAAGCATGACCTTATCCAACTTGTAATTATGACTGGCAGACATACAGATGGAAGAATAAAGAGCCTTTCATAAGTGAGGAAGATGGAGCCAAACCGAAATTACAGGCTGGTGTCTCAGGCAGACCTCAGACTTCATACAGAAACAGCAAGTAAGCAAGTTTAGGGCTATGCCCCATGGTCACCAATGTATGACTATTTCCTCCGTGTTTAGGCTTCCTGCAGGCCTTACCAAGGGTAAGCTGGCTGAGTGTATAACCTTTAGCAGACAACCAGCTGGCTACATTAGGTAAGGGTCCTTTTTCACAGGCCAATTATCACTAATGAACCAGCGATCAGCAGATGAATGAGTAAACTTGTTAATTGGCCGATTGGATTTTTCGTTTTGCCATATAAACCATCATTATCGGTCACACATCTCCAAGTCTAAACAGGACAAGAGCGGCGGATAACAATGCATTTTAAATAGCTGCACAAATGGAGACGGAGTGAACCGTGCTAGGTGACTACTATAAGAAGTTATCTGGATACAGAACATTAAGATTTTAAGGCTATGTTCAAAGGACATACATACAACGGTCAATGTTTGCCATTGTGTTGAGTGTCAAACAATGGCCATTCGTGTATTAAAAATTATATTGAAATCAATGCACAATGGGCGAAAATAATTGACGTCAATGCAAACCATTAAGAACGTCCGTTGTTTTAATTGAAAATGGCCGTTCTTGTCATAAAATGTACGTTGCATAAACGTAGCCTAACGGTGCGTTCACACGTACAGGATCGGCAGCAGATTTGATGGCTCAGATTTTATTTGCTTTGAATCTGTGCCATCAAATCTGCTGCCGATCCTGTACGTGTGAACACACCCTAAGGGTAGCTTCACACGTACCGCATCGCAGCAGATCTGTAGCAGATTTGACTAAATGAATGAACACAGCATCAAATCTGCACAGTCAAATCTGCTGCCGATCCTGTACGTGTGAATGCACTCTTAGGGTAGCTTCACACGTACCGTATCACTGCTTTTTAAATGCTGCGTTTTTATTGCTGCGTTTTTTACATGCGAGTTTTGATTTTCATATGAAAATCATGTGAAAATCAAAACGCGCATGTTAAAAACGCAGCGATATGGTACGTGTGAAGGTACCCTTAAAGTGAAAAAATAGTCTTGGCTTTCAGAGGTGGAAAATGCCCCAAAAGTCCTGGCAGCTGAAGTATTAAAGTGAATGAACCCCCTCATAATAACTTTTTTTCCCATTACCTTGTCGGTGCCGGCTCAGAGATTCCAGTGACGCGGCCCACTTTTCAAAACACCACCAGGTTCCTGCGCTCAGCACTGTTTTTTTCATGTGCACCGGCTCGCTGGATGCAGTGGAGGTGGGGGCCCAGGGTAATGATATTTCCCATGCCTTCAGTGACGCACTTTCATTAGAATCAAGCCTGACTGCATCACCGAGGGGACGGGATATTGTTACACAGGGGGTGCCGGACCCACCTCTAGTGCATAGAGCAAGCTGGTGCACATTTAGGAGCTGGTGCCAAGTGTGGGAACATTGTCATCTTCAAAAAGGGACTTTGCCTCCGGGATCTTTGTGCTGGTGCCAAAAAGGTAATTAAAAAAAAATAATGAGACGGTACACTCACTTTAAAGTAGTTCTGTGGGTGACAACATAAAACAGCCAATTATTTAATATTCTCATGTAATGTGGCCATATTTTACACTTCTGATATTTTGGTGCTATCCAAGTACCAACCATAAGACAAGACTGTACACAGTATACACAGCGCATGGGTTCACCTGGATCAGTTGCTGAAATGATAGCTCCAAAAAAAAGGCAGTCTGTAAAGTAGAAGTCACCATCTAATGTTCCAATTACTTTCATTAGCTTGACACATCCATACATCAGAGACCTGAAGAAATAATCAATAAGAATATAATTAGGCTAATACACAGACCATTATGCCTTGAGGAAACACCCACAGGGCAGGGAGAAATTGTAGTGACCCCCTTGAGTATAATAATTAGTAGATTTTCCTGTAGCTGCAAAAAAAAAAAAAAGTTGCAGAAGGTTGTGGAGGAATTATGGACCATTCCTTTAAAACTGCCTCACAAAAGCTGATCAAAACCTGTATGTATGAGTGCCAAGTGCTGGATGAAGGTGGTGCTGTGGATATCGCCTATCTGGACTTCAGCAAAGCTTTTGATACAGTTCCCCATAAAGAGCTGATAGAGAAGTTGGAGAAAATTGGACTAAATCCCTGGATAGTTCAGTGGATTTGTGGTTGGCTGAAGGAGAGATATCAGAGGGTTGTTGTTAATGGTGTATATTCTGAGCAGAGACTGGTTACAAGTGGTGTGCCACAAGGGTCTGTTCTGGGTCCTATTCTTTTTAATATGTTTGTAAGTGACATAGGAGAAGGGTTGATAGGTAAAGTTTGTCTGTTTGCTGACGACACAAAAGTGTGCAATAGGGTGGATATTCCTGGAGGTGTCAGTAATATGGAAAATTATTTAGCTTTGCTAGATAAGTGGTCCAAACAGTGGAAATTGAAGTTCAACGTTTCCAAATGTAAAATAATGCACTTGGGGAGGAGGAATCCTCTATCCGAGTATCACATCGGCAGTACTGTGTTGGAAAAGACTTCAGAAGAGAAGGATTTAGGGGTAATGATTTCTGAAAGCCTTAAAATGAGTCACCAGTGCAACCAGGCGGTGGGGAAAGCAAATCGTATGCTGGGGTGTATAGCTAGAGGTATAACCAGTAGGAAGAGGGAGATTGTGATCCCGCTGTATAGAGCTCTGGTGAGGCCACATCTGGAATACTGTGTCCAGTTCTGGAGACCTCACCTAAAAAAGGACATTGATAAAATAGAACGGGTCCAAAGACGAGCTACAAAAATGGTGGAGGGTGTGAGGCATAAACCATATCAGGAAAGACTTAAGGATTTGAATCTGTATAGTCTGGAGGAAAGACGGGAAAGGGGGGACATGATTGAAACCTTTAAGTATGTTAAGGGACTAAATAAGGTTCAAGAGGGGAGTGTTTTTAGTAAAAAACTGAGCTCAAGAACAAGAGGACACAGTAAGAGGTTAGTTGGGGGAAAGATCAGAAGCAATGTAAGAAAATATTATTTTACTGAAAGAGTGGTAGATACCTGGAACAAACTTCCAGCAGAGGTGGTTGGTAAATCTACAATAACAGAATTTAAACACGCCTGGGATAGACATATATCTATCCTAAGATAATAAGGAAGAAAATACTAAAAGGGCGGACTAGATGGACCCAGTGGTCTTTTTCTGCCGACAATCTTCTATGTTTCTATGTTTCTATGTTTCAATAAAAAAAAAAAAAAAAACAGGCAGGTAGTCGTTGAAACTTTTTGCAGTTAGCCCTTGGAAGAGACATTAAGGATGGGTTTACACTGCGTTTTTGCAATCCGTTTAACGTATGTTTTTTTGGGGGGAAAAAATGGATGCAAAAACAGAGGCAATTGTGTGTCACGCGTTTGGATCCGTTTTTCCATTGACTTCCATAAAAAAATTTTTTTAAAAAACGGATCAAAACGGATGTGTGTTTTTTTTAATGGACACAAAAGTAGTGTTGACTATGTTTTTCTGCCCGTTAAAAGTAACCAATAAAAAACGGATATGCTAAACGGATTGCAAAAACGCAGTGTGAACACAGATTTTTCTTCCTGCATGGTGGATGTTTACTCAATGTATTCTTTAACACACAAGCACTACAACTGAATACTGAAATATACTGTAATCAATACTGAAATACAGACAAGTTCAAAGGGTAGCTAGACAGATGGAGAGACAGAGATAAAAGATCGATAGATATAGGATGAATATAAGATAGATTGATACATAGTTATAAAAAAAAGTACACATCTTATTTTACTATCCTAGTATTACTAGGCAACATGTCATTGATGCAGTCATATAAAACGATACATACCCAATCATAAAGCAGGAAATGACGGTCCCTAGAAAGGCATAAGCAAGTATCGAGCCCAGATTTCGGAAGAAATGCCTCTATAAAATAAGACAATAAAAGGGTCGTTTAGGTTATAGTGAGATATTCTATAACTAAACATGAGCTACACTCAATAATACTCAATACACTCATTATAAATAGTTTTTCATCGCTCACAGAGAGCTCCTTCCTGCTAGCATTTTCTCTAAGTGCTATTGCTTTCAACCAGTCTGTGCATAAAGAACTGTTACTCCTTACATGTGAACAGGACGGGCTGCAGTCCTCTGCACAGCTGGGTGGTCGGGAGTGTCAGTAATGAAGCCACAATGCTGCATCAGTGCTGTGTACCCTTCTATCCCAGGTTAGACCCTTACCAATCATAATCAATAACAGCATATTTTTACATACATACATATATATATATATATATATATATATATATATATATATATATATACACACACATATACATATATACACACAATCCCTTTATGAGAGGAGATTATACCAGCTGGCCATACACTGTCCAATATACCCAAGGACAGCAAGGTGTGTCTAATGGATGTAAAATTCAATGGCCATACAGCTACTATCCACAGCTACATGATGGATCAGCAGAAAAGCCAGCAGGGGTGACACGGGGAAGACTGAGGTCCACATGCACGGTGTGCTGTCTGTGCTCAATCCTTGTGTCCCTTTCAACTATTTACATCCATAGGAAGCAGATGTAGTTAAACACTATGGCAGAGAAGGGATGTAGTGCCCTTCAGGGGAACATCTGCTGTATGAAGAAACCTCAGGTGGTAAGGGGGCATCACTACTGTGAGAAGGGTCTGCATGAGGGAACTATTACTGTAAGGAATACAAGTCAAGATGACCATCTGGAGCAATGTTTTAACCTATTACTATAGTTATGGGGACACCACTGGGCACCATACTGGGGGAAGAAGCAGCTAGGTATTGTTAAAACAGGATGCTGACAAGAGAGGAGCCAATGGAGTATTCCACAGGCCAATTGTGAGGAGCAAATGAGCGATATCAGCGCTCATTCACTCCTCGTTCACCGCTCTCTGGCACTGCTATTCCACGCGGCGGCGAGCAGGTGAGTGCAGGAGGGGCAACGGGGGGCTGCCCGGGTGATCACTAGATCGTCCGGGCAGCCCATAGTGGATAGAGGCGGTCTGCTACCGCCGTTCCTATTCCACGGAGCGAAGGCAGCAGATCGCTGCTATCACAGTTGTTTGTTTTTCAACATGGTTGAAAGACAAAAGACTGCAACGATCAGCCGACATGGACAATGTCAGCTGATCGTTGCCTTCTATTCCACGGGACGGGGCGAATACGGTCGATAATCGTTCCGTGGGATAGGGCCTTAAGTTGTGGCTGGAAGATATCATGCCAGTCAGGGTCAGATAGAGAAGAAGAAGCAACGTGAACAGCTCCTAACAAAGAAGATGTGCCTGTGTGGTTGTAAGTATGTGTTACCCTGGCTGGAATCTACTCAGGCGTCAGACATGTTTTGCCTCTCAATACTGAACCTCTAGCTACCCTTCTGGTATTGTTAGGAAAGCACAACTTATATGAGCTGATAAAACAAAGGACTAATCCACAGTGTGTGATACGCTGCTCATAGCCAGGATGACGGGTGGAGAGGTAACACTATCGCTGGGTGGCGGTAGTTGTAGATACTTACTCTTTTCAAGCTGTATCCTGCATAAAATATAATTGGAGGAAGAAGAATATTGAAGAAAACTTCAGGGTCAAACGTAACCTGCAAGTAAAGCAAAGGAACGCCGTTTATACATACACTTTATGCTTTAAAAAATATATCTATTTGGATGTGCGGTCCCTAAGTGACATCTATGGCCAATATGACGCCTCTGAAAGGGACAGGGGATAGGGATGCACCTACCAGACAATGAAAGCAGAGGCGTCCTCCAGACAATGTTATGCTGGGCTTGTTATATAAATTAGTCTGGCTATACAATTACGCTTGCAAAAGGAGACCACTTTATAAGCCAATCTTAACAAATACTTATGGTTCGTTCTTCAGTTGCATTGGGTTCGGTTAGACTCAATGGAAGGGACAGGGAGGCATGCTATGACAGAAACCAAGACTGAACCTATAGGGACCCCAATGGAGTCTGCATGGTGGCACTGGTATCTTTTATATGACTTCATAAAGAGAAGCCATAGCCCAGTGTGAACAGAGCCTACTCCTTATTTGACTCAGGTATGACTGCATTCAAGGCCTTGTCATCCATGTTGTAAATGGCAAATCTGCTTAGTGATACAAACAATACATGCATCACTAGGAATACCTGCCATTCAGGACCCCAAGAAAGTTGAGTCACAAGCACTAGGTAGTGCTGACAGCTGCACATTGGCAAGAAATGCTTTACTACCAGAAAACTGTGAAAACCTCTGGGGCATGTGTATTGGTGGTCATCCCATCTATCACCATGTTAAGAAAGTCTATGAATAGCATTTGTAATGATATGACAGAAAGACATTTCAACCTAATTTTTTTTACTCTACAGGATATACTATTCATAGTGAAACTAGAAATCTTCCAGCCGCATACGAGCTCTTATCTGCTGTGTATATCTGCAGCATGCTATGCAGGTTATGTCACGGTTCCTGACTGCGGCCACTCTGAGCAGGCTGCAGCCAGAGCTGGCTGGCCTATGAACTCAATGACGCCTCTGGCATTGACACAAGCATGGCCAGTAAGCGGATCTACTTGGTAGTCCTATAGCGACACAATGTATTATAAGAAGTCTTCATGTGCAATAAGCTGCCTGCATTATATAAGGGGAGATCCTCACCTTCCTGAGCATCTCATTGTCTTGCACGTTGTTAACCTCCTTGTCGCTGATTTCCCCTTTAAGGGTGTACTCGTAGAAGGCGCCACTGACGTTTACCACAAGCGTGGCCGGAGTCACTTGTTGCTCGCAGCTTATAGTTATGTTATTCACGTCACTGGGAATGTGCACTCCGTATCGCAACACCACACCGACAATAACACCTGCAAGACAACAACATGGCTGCTTCAGAAATGGATAAGCCAGACTCTATACCGTCTCCATACTGGATTCTAATATAAATCCCATCTTTATATACATCTTTAGAGTATTATTATTGGATGCACAGTAGCATGGCAGAAGTTCATGACAGACCCCCTGTAACATAAGGGCAATTGAGCTGCAAGAAATTCTGATCATTTAGGTGAAATTAAAGGGAACCTGTCATCACTTTCATTCTGCCCGACCCACACGTCACAGGGGTGGTCCTGGCATCTCCTCCCCACCAGCTTGTGATGATAGGGTCACATTTTTTTTTTTTCTGATAAACCTTTATTAAAACAAAATTTAGGTGTAATTAAAGTACAGAATGATAATAATGTCATCATAATAGAAGTCCTAGAAGTGGCATAAAAAATTATTCAGTGGGCGGGGGGGGGGGGGGGGTGTCCTTTACAAAATAGAAAGAATAAAAATCTGCAACTGTATAATAAACGCAGGGACAAAATAACATCCAATAGTCTTAGGTGGAACAACACCCTGTATGCTAGAAAACATTCAGCATTCATTATAGGAAGTAGTAGGACCAAGTAGGTGGCTCAGACTGTAATAGAAGACAGGAACAGGATAGGAAGGAAGAGAGGACAAAGTACACTAAGATATCATCAGTGGTTGTGCATAATTAGGAAAGTACACCAAATATTTTATATATATATATATATATATATATATATATATATATATATATATATACACACACATACATACATACATACACACACATACATACACAGACATACCTACAGCCCTCAAGGCTCAATCAGTCGTGCAGCTGGATTTGGCCGCGAGGACGTTTCTGGCTGTTTTTAATGGCTGGCAGCGACATCCCGTTACATGGGCAGATATGAAGCCAACAACTGACACTTTCAATTGAGAACAGCTGATCAGCCAATGAACAAGCTTGCTTGTTGGCTGACACCCTACCAGAGTTCTCTGGGATACCTGTATGCAAATAGATATGGTTTTGTAGGACAGGGAGCCAATAACACAAGCCACCCACTGAGATAGTAATGGGAGAAAATCTAACATCCAGTTACACTGCCCCAATATCTGTATTCGGATAAGGGATCCCTACAGCATAGGTTGCTGATTGGGGGAGGAATGGGGAAGAAGGCAATAGTCCCAGTGGCTAGACTAGTGAGGTCAAAGGGATGGGGGTCCCTATTATATCATAAATTAAATTATAACACAGTAGTTCTAAATGTCCCCACATTGACACTGCCGTAACCTTATAAACTTGGTCTCATGTTATGAAGGCAAGATTAATAATCTGGTGCCAAGCAATAATAAGTGATTGGCCAGGATCTGACTGCCAAGAAGAGCCGAGATAAGGAGGAAGGTCCCCGAGACCAGAGATCTAATGCATGTCATTGTCTTCATATTACTCACAGTTGTAGTGCTATATCAATATTAAGTGAAGCCTAACGTGAATGTATGGACAGTAGGCAGGAGGTTAGCCTGGTGTCGGGGTATAAATATACAGGGACTTTCTATAGGTTTCTCTTTCCCATAGAGGTAGCTGTAATGTGAGCAGCCATAAATATAGAGATCCCACCTTCCCCTCCTGATGCCCCCTGACATCACAGCGCCATAGGTTTTATTGAGCCGTCTCTCCCAGAACTTGTACAATGCATGACCGCACTTGTGACTCTCCCTGTCTCTGCCAGATCTACAGTTCCCCCAGATATATGTAGTTGGGGTCCATGTATGGATTAAGGTTTGTGGAAACATCAGACAAGCTAATGGTTAGGACTTGATGAGTGAACTTGCTGAACGTTTGCTCCCCACAGCTGGAGAAGTTGGATGCAGCCCTAGGGCGTCCTGGAAAACAGGGATACAGCATTATAGGCCATACAGTGTATCCATGTTTTCCTGGCAGCCCTAAGGCTGCATCCACCTTCTCCAGCCACCAGGAGCCAAATGACTGAACATTCAACAAGATCCCTGATCACTAGGAGGAATCCTCATATAGATTATATTTGGTATAATGTGCTCAAACATTAGCATATATTTGGTATAAACAACTCGCAAAACATCCCCCAAAGAAAATGAAGGGTCCCAACACTTTTCCCCAGTGTTCACACAAGTTACCAATGCCAACACCTATACCCACATGGTCAATAACCAAAGCATTATGCCACACCTTACAGGGACCACACACCTGTGTATAGGAGGGGGACCCCAAACTTCAGGAAGAGCTGTCCACCCCTAGTGCTGAGGCTGTATACTCCCTGCTAGAACAGTCATGGAGTCGCTACATCATGGAGGGGAAGTCATATTCATTATGAATATTAGAAGTGGAAAATATTAGCACAGGAGATGAAGAGGAAAAACAACTCCTACTGAGACAACACAGTTCCAGCACATAATAAAACACAATGGGATCAGCTGTCAGCAGGTGCAGCCAACAGGGACATTGCCTCCGCAGGACACAGCAAACATGGGAGCTGGTGCACGAACCAGCAAGAGAAGAAGCAATGTCTGCCCCAAAACAGGCAGCTAAACATAGCGTATACCCACTACTGTCTATTATATAAGCCGGTGCCTATGGTCATAGTTACAGAACAACACAACCACAGGGCACAGTGTTCATGCTGTATATACTCCTTATAGTAAACAGGTAGGAAGCACAAGACGCTGCACCTAATATCACAGTGTGGTGGGAGTGTTACCCTATGGAGGTTTCTGTTTGTACATTCTGCAATGGTAGAAAGAAAATTGTATATAATTTATTATATATCGATATATACACACAGTGGAGAAAATAAGTACAGTGGTGCCTTCGATTACGCGCATAATTCGATCCGGGACCGTGCTTGTAATCCAAATCCACTCTTAAACCAAAGCAAATTTCCCCATAAGAAATCATAGAAATGCAGACAATTGGTTCCACACCCCAAAAATAATGATTTATTATTCTGAACAACATGTAAAACAAATGAAGCAAACATTAAGAAACTGCAGAATATACTCTACAGTATAGCAATTAGCATGTGGTGTATAATGTATAGTAAGTGCATAAACCTGAAAAATAGCCGCAACAAGCTAGAGTAGAGAAGCAGGGCTGCTGTCAAAGGTCTGTGTGGTCACATGACAGCAATGGAGAGGGGGGGGGTGTTCAGCACAGACCAATTAGGACTGACAGAGACTGCAGGGAGCATGAAGGAATGAGCAGGACATATGTGGGTACACACATGCAGCACTCTCTGTCCGGGGAGAGATTACCTCCAGAGTCCTGTCCCCGATGCAAGCCCCAGCCTGAAGTGGATCTGCTATGATTTGGAAGGTGAGGGAGACGTCTTCGGTCAGAATACAGGGCTGTAGCCCCCGCTATGCAGACCATGCCCCTCCTTCACTCGCCCTCCCACCCAGCACAGGGAGCATTTAAACCAAAACAATGCTCTTAAACCAAGTCACAATTTTTAAAAACTGTGAGCTCTTAAACCAAAAGGCTCTAGTTACTCCTAAACCAAGGTACCACTGTATTTGATAAACTGACAATTTTGCAAGTTTTCCCACCGACAAAGCATGGATGGGTGTACAATCTTTATTGTAGGTACACTTCCACTGAATCTATAAAAATATTCCAGAAAAATCAGATTGTAAGAGCTTTAAATAAATAATTTGCATTTGTCGGCATGATATAAGGGTCCATTTACACAGAAAGATTATCTGACAGAGTATGTGCCAAAGATTTGAAGCCAAAGCCAGGAATGGATTAGAAAAGAGGAGAATTCTCAGGCTTTCCTTTATGACCTGATGTCTTTTTATAGTCTGTTTCTGGCTTTGGCTTCAAATCTTTGGCAGATAATCTTACTGTGTAAATGGACCCAATGGGGGAGATTTACCAAACATGGTGTAAAGTGAAACTGGCTCAGTTACCCCTAGCAACCAATCAGATTCTACCTTTCATTTTCCAAAGAGTCTGTGACGAATGAAAGGTGGAATCTGATTGGTTGCTAGGGGCAACTGAGCCAGTTTCACTTTACACCATGTTTGATAAATCTCCCCCTATGTGTTTTGATCACCCACCAGCCAGCAAGAATTCGGCTGTTACCGGTATGAAAAACGCCTGTCCACACACTGAATTACACGCCAACCTCTCCACCATGGCCAAGACCAAAGAGCTTTCTAACGTGTTTACACAAACAGATCTGACAGATTTTGAAGCCAAAGCCAAGGATGGATTTGAAAAGAGGAGAAATTTATGACCTGTTCTCTGTTCATAGTCTTTTCCTGGCTTTGTCTTAAAAAATCTGTCAGATAAATCTGTGAGTAAACACGCCATTAAGACAAAATTGTAGACCTGTACAAGGCCGGTATGGGCTACAGGACAATAGGCAAGCACCTTGGTGAGAATGCAACAACTGTTGACCCAATTATTAGAAGAAAAGGTGTCAATCTTCCTTAATCTGCGGCTTCATGGAAGATCTTGCCTTGTGAGGTTACGATTAGGGATGGTCCGAACCTGCCGAGGTTTGGGTTCATACGAACCTGAACTTTTGGCAATGATTCCCGCTGTCTTCCACCTCCGTGGAGAGGGTGGATACAGCCGGAGGACCGCCTGGAAAACTGGGATACAGCCTATGGCTATGGCTGTATCCCAGTTTTCCAGGCAGTTCTCCGGCTGTATCCACCCTCTCCACGGAGGTGGAAGACAGTGGGAATCATAGCCGAGAGTTTAGGTTCGTATGAACCCAAACCTCGGCAGGTTCGGACCATCCCTAGTTACGATAATTCTGTAAAAGGTCAAGAATTCAGCCCCGAAGTACACAGGAAGACTTGGTCAATGACCTCAAGAGAGCTGGGACCAGAGTCTCAAAGATCACCACTAGTAACACACTACACCATCATGGATTAAAATCCTGCAGGGCACACAAGACACCCCCCAGCACACGTCTGGGCCACGAACATCTGGTTGAGGAAGCATGGGAGAAGGTCATGTGGTCAGATAAGACCAAAATGGAACTTTTTGGTATTAACTCGCTGTGTTTGGAGGAATAATAAGAAGGAACATATAATAAAGGGACAAACAATAAAAGGGACATACAAGGGAGATTTCGGACAAGATGATTTCCTATCTCTATCACCGTTCTGTGACCTAAAAAAGTCAACACCACAATCTTTTGGTAGTTTCCATTACAACTATTTACTTTCAGTCTCCTGGATGATGATTCACCACAAAGCTTCTTGGTGCCTCATTCACACACGTTTTTTTCACTTGAATTGAAACATGCTAGAATCCCCATCCCATTGTTTTTCATGGGGGATGCCCCCAACAAGGGGGGTGTTAAAGTAAGACAAAAGCCCTTTCAGCAGGTTTAATAAACTTCCTTTATTAGGCCATGTTCACACTACGTGAGTTACGTAATAATCAAGGCTGTTGTTTAGGTTCTGATTGGTGAACTCTTTGACAGAAATGTGAGCTCACAAACCAAAGCAGAACATGCGCGTTACAAATGCAACGACAATGCAGAAAATGACCACAGCCTAAGAATCCACCATAAGACCTATCACATGATGTAAAGTTCTTCCACATTAGACCGAGGCCTCATTTACATATTCCATATTTTTGTCCATAACTGCGGATCTGCAATTATGGGTACAGTAATACAGTTTCTATGGCCCTATTCACACAATTTTACGGCTCCGTCATTCTAGCTAGTGATATCATTTTGACTATTTCACAGTGGAAAGACCAAGGCTAGGTATCCACCCACAGACAGCTGTTTTGGGGCGTTGCCAGAATTCTGCTCCACACTGATGAAGGGCAACACCCCGAAACAGCTGTCTGTGGATGGATGCCTAGCCTTGGTTCTTCCCTTGTCATTACATTGACTTATAGAGCCACTTAATATGGCAGTTTTGGTGGTTTACTTACAGGAGCCACCCCTTGGCTGGGTCCTTCCCGGAGGGATATTTGGCTAGTCCTGTGTTTTGAGACTCTTCAATGAGGCTCCACGGGCTCTTCTTTTGCATATTCATGTTTCCCAGGGGGCATGTTTCCCACTGCATTGAGCGCTTTCACTAGCAGCCGGCAGTGTTATCGTTTGGCTGGTCTCCCAGAGGTCAGCGATCTGTTTCTCTTATGCCTCACAGCGGCAGCACAGCGGACGTGAGGTTAAGAAGTCTCATCCCCACCAATCAGCTGGAATAGGACGTCAATATGGAGAGTTCGAATTTTTTTCTGAAAGGTTTTCCCCTGAAGAGGTTTAGCTGATCAGTGCTGCACCGGCCTCAGTACTAGCCGTCAATTAGCGTCTGTCCTCAAGTCTAGGCTACTGCATGGTGAATGGACATCTATATGCCGTAATAAAGCATGACTCCAGCTTCCTCCAGCTATGGGGGTGTATGGAGGATGTGTATTAAGGCTACAATGACACAGAACGTATCTGCTGTGGAGAGTAGAGCACAGCACAAAGTCTGCAGTGGATATGAATGTGCCCATTACAGTGGATACGGTAGATATAAACGTACCGCAGGCTATAAAGTATCCAAATAAGACTATCACCATGTGATGAAACAATCCAAATCACATGATGGAATACTGAAAAGCTAAACTAATCCGGCCAAATCTGCGCAGTGTTCATTCCTACAGCGAAACTCCCAGAAATCCATGAGCGTTCAGGATACACAAGCGGACGGGGGCAGCGGAGACAGGCAGGCGGGAGGGGACGGGGGCAGCGGAGACAGGCAGGCGGGAGGGGACGGGGGCAGCGGGAGACAGGCAGGCGGGAGGGGACGGGGGCAGCGGGAGGGGACGGGGGCAGCGGAGACAGGCAGGCGGGAGGGGACGGGGGCAGCGGAGACAGGCAGGCGGGAGGGGACGGGGGCAGCGGGAGACAGGCGGGAGGGGACGGGGGCAGCGGGAGACAGGCGGGAGGGGACGGGGGCAGCGGGAGACAGGCGGGAGGGGACGGGGGCAGCGGGAGACAGGCAGGTGCATAAAGGGACAGCGGGAGACAGGCAGGCGGGAGCAGGCGGGGACAGCGGGAGACAGGCAGGCGGGAGGGGACGGGGGCAGCGGGAGACAGGCAGGCGGGAGGGGACGGGGGCAGCGGGAGACAGGCAGGCGGGAGGGGACGGGGGCAGCGGGAGACAGGCAGGCGGGAGGGGACGGGGGCAGCGGGAGACAGGCAGGCGGGAGGGGACGGGGGCAGCGGGAGACAGGCAGGCGGGAGGGGACGGGGGCAGCGGGAGACAGGCAGGCGGGAGGGGACGGGGGCAGCGGGAGACAGGCAGGCGGGAGGGGACGGGGGCAGCGGGGAGACAGGCAGGCGGGAGGGGACGGGGGCAGCGGGAGACAGGCAGGCGGGAGGGGACGGGGGCAGCGGGAGACAGGCAGGCGGGAGGGGACGGGGGCAGCGGGAGACAGGCAGGCGGGAGGGGACGGGGGCAGCGGGAGACAGGCAGGCGGGAGGGGACGGGGGCAGCGGGAGACAGGCAGGCGGGAGGGGACGGGGGCAGCGGGAGACAGGCAGGCGGGAGGGGACGGGGGCAGCGGGAGACAGGCAGGCGGGAGGGGACGGGGGCAGCGGGAGACAGGCAGGCGGGAGGGGACGGGGGCAGCGGGAGACAGGCAGGCGGGAGGGGACGGGGGCAGCGGGAGACAGGCAGGCGGGAGGGGACGGGGGCAGCGGGAGACAGGCAGGCGGGAGGGGACGGGGGCAGCGGGAGACAGGCAGGCGGACGGGGACAGCGGGAGACAGGAGGGAGACAGGCAGGCGGGAGCAGGCGGGGACAGCGGGAGACATGCAGGCTGGAGGGGACGGGGACAGCGGAAGACAGGCAGGCGGGAGGGGACGGGGACAGCGGGAGGAAGGCAGGCAGGAGGGGACGGGACAGCAGGAGACAGGCAGGCAGGCGCGGACGGGGACAGCAGGAGACAGGCGGACGGGGACAGCAGGAGACAAGCAGGTGCATAAAGGGTCAGCGGGAGACAGGCAGGCGGGGACAGCGGGAGACAGGCAGGCGGGAGCATAAAGGGACAGCGAGAGACAGACAGGCAGGTGCATATGGGGACAGCAGGATGAAGATCAGGAGGGTGGTGTCCAGGCAGGAGAGCGCAGGCACAGCCGGGACACGGGGGCGCACAGGCACAGCCGGGACACGGGGGCGCACAGGCAGTGGCGGATTATAATATGGGCGGTTTGGGCGGCCGCCCGAGGCTCCGGGGGGGGGGGGGGGGCCCACGCCACGCCGCCCACATTATAATCCGCCACTGACTCTCTGATGTGCGGCTGCCGGGGTGTCCCGTCCTATCCCCGGCAACACGCGCATCAGAGAGCTCCCCATGCGCCTGTGACTTCCGGCGCACGGGGAGCTCTCTGATGCGCGCGCTGCCGAGGATAGGACGGGACACCCCCGGCAGCCGCACATCAGCCGGAGGCTGCAGAAGGAGAGAGGCTCGACGGGGGAACGGACAGCAGGTGAGTTGTGTTGTTTTTTGGGGTTTTTTGTGTTATCTGCTGGCAAGAGGGGGACCATCTATAAGGAGGGGAGAGGGGGGGGCCATCTATAAGGGGGGGAAGAGGGGGGGGGCCATCTATAAGGGAGGGGGGAAGAGGGGGACCATCTATAAGGGGGGGGGGGGAAGAGGGGGACCATATCCTATAGGATTAGCACCCTCCTCTCCTGACATCCTGTGCTGCTGTGACTTCCCCTATAAGATCAGCACCCTCCTCTCCTAACATCCTCTGTGCTGCTGGGACCCTGCGACCTCACCTATAAGATCAACACCCTCCTCTCCTGACATCCTCTGTGCAGCAAGGGACCAAACATTGTTTATTGGGGCCAGCAGGGAGGGGAGGCAGGCAGTGTTTATTGGGGACAGCATGGGGGGGGGCAGTAGTAGATTATAATGTGGGCGGATTAACCGGGGGGGGAGCAGGTTGCGCGCCACTGCGAGCAGGCACAGCCGGGACACGGGGGCGCGCAGGCACAGCCTGGTGTCCAGGGCTCAGACCCGTTCCCTAGATAGCGCTGTACACAGGCTGTGTGTCACTACTGTCCTTACACACACAGTAATGGTGCTCAGCTCACACCTTCATCACAGGTTTTGTTTAAAATGCTAAAAGCCAACGAGACACCGGTATATAACAGATAAATATATGAGATGTCAGCGCTGGTTTTTTTCTCAATTGATGATGCAGAACAACAGAATGAACAGCGCAGGTGTGAACCCGGCCCGAGCAATACGTCGCAAAGTTACAGACATAAGGGGGGTTTCTTCTCGGCTTGTTAATCCATAAGGGAAACCCTGCAATGCGTATTAAAGGGGTACTCTGCCAACATCAAAAGGTATCCCCAATCCACAGGATAAGGGATAACAAGCTGATGGGTGGGGGTCCAGCTCAGCGCCAAACACATGAGGATCATGGTACAGAATCATCAAATCCTAAATGTGTGAACACTGCATTACTGGGCTACCTGCGGCTGGCACCTCTACCCACGGGGGCACCTGCGGCTGGTATGCATATACACAGGGGCACCTGCGGCTGGTATGTATATACACGGGGGCACCTGCGGCTGGCACCTCTACCCACAGTGGGAACCTGCGGCTGGTATGTATATACACGGGGGCACCTGCGGCTGGCACCTCTACCCACGGGGGCACCTGCGTCTGGCACCTTTACCCACGGTGGGAACCTGCGGCTGGTATGTATATACACGGGGGCACCTGCATCTGGCACCTCTACCCACGGGGGCACCTGCGGCTGGCACCTCTACCCACGGTGGGAACCTGCGGCTGGTATGTATATACACGGGGGCACCTGCGGCTGGCACCTCTACCCACGGGGGCACCTGCGGCTGGTATGTATATACACAGAGGCACCTGCGGTTGGCACCTCTAGCCACGGGGACACCTGCGGGTGGCACCTCTACCCACGGTGGGAACCTGCGGCTGTTATGTATATACACAGAGGCACCTGCGGCTGGCACCTCTACCCACGGGGGCACCTGCGGCTGGCACCTCTACCCACGGTGGGAACCTGCGGCTGGTATGTATATACACAGAGGCACCTGCGGCTGGCACCTCTACCCACGGGGGCACCTGCGGCTGGCACCTCTACCCACGGTGGGAACCTGCGGCTGGTATGTATATACACGGGGCACCTGCGGCTGGCACCTCTACCCACGGGGCACCTGCGGCTGGTATGTATATACACAGGGGCACCTGCGGCTGGCACCTCTACCCACGGGGGCACCTGCGGCTGGCACCTCTACCCACGGGGGCACCTGCGGCTGGCACCTCTACCCACGGGGGCACCTGCGGCTGGCACCTCTACCCACGGTGGGAACCTGCGGCTGGTATGTATATACACAGAGGCACCTGCGGCTGGCACCTCTACCCACGGGGGCACCTGCGGCTGGCACCTCTACCCACGGTGGGAACCCGCGGCTGGTATGTATATACACAGGGCACCTGCGGCTGGCACCTCTACCCACGAGGGCACCTGCGGCTGGTATGTATATACACAGGGGTACCTGCGGCTGGCACCTCTACCCACGGGGGCACCTGCGGCTGGCACCTCTACCCACGGGGGCACCTGCGGCTGGCACCTCTACCCACGGGGGCACCTGCGGCTGGCACCTCTACCCACGGGGGCACCTGCGGCTGGCACCTCTACCCACGGGGGCACCTGCGGCTGGCACCTCTACCCACGGGGGCACCTGCGGCTGGCACCTCTACCCACGGGGGCACCTGCGGCTGGCACCTCTACCCACGGGGGCACCTGCGGCTGGCACCTCTACCCACGGGGGCACCTGCGGCTGGCACCTCTACACAAGGGGGCACCTGCGGCTGGTATGTATATAGACAGGGGCACCTGCGGCTGCCATGTATATACACAGGGGCACCTGCGGCTGCCATGTATATACACAGGGGCACCTGCGGCTGCCATGTATATACACAGGGGCACCTGCGGCTGCCATGTATATACACAGGGACACCTGCGGCTGCCATGTATACACACAGGGGCACCTGCGGCTGCCATGTATACACACAAGGGGCACCTGCGGCTGCCATGTATACACACAAGGGGCACCTGCGGCTGCCATGTATATAAACAGGGGCACCTGCGGCTGCCATGTATATACACAGGGGCACCTGCGGCTGCCATGTATATACACAGGGGCACCTGCGGCTGCCATGTATACACACAGGGGCACCTGCGGCTGCCATGTATACACAAAGGGGCACCTGCGGCTGCCATGTATACACACAGGGGCACCTGCGGCTGCCATGTATATACAAGGGGGCACCTGCGGCTGCCATGTATATACACAGGGGCACCTGCGGCTGCCATGTATACACACAGGGGCACCTGCAGCTGCCATGTATATACAAGGGGACACCTGCGGCTGGTATGTATACACACAAGGGGCACCTGCGGCTGCCATGTACAGTGCCCATCTGTGACATACATGCATATATGGCCATTGAAGTCTCGGCATCATACAGTACATGTTTTCTTGTCTGGTGTGGGTAATGCAGAAAGGGTCGTGTAACTACAATCGCATGGAAACCGCATCCTAACTGGCATCAGGTGACAGCCGTCTCCAGGATTGTAGGGCACCGTTCACACAGGGAGCAGATGACACTAAGTTTGTGGAGTTACACAATGAGGAGTGCCGCCAGCCCCGCCCCGGTACTGACCGTAGATCATGGCCAGACCGGTCTCGTGGAGGAAACGGAACCTGCGATGCTTGAAGAGCCAGATGGTGAGGATGGTGAGGGTGAGCAGCAGGATGAAGATCAGCAGGTTGGTGCTGTCCAGGCGGTGTATGGCCTCCACCTGCTTCTCTGTCACGATCTCCTCCAGGGCGCTGTCCTCTGCCCAGCACAGGCTTATCGCGATAATCACCAGGAAGGGCACTGCCAGCCCGGGACCCGTGCCCGGGGAGCCCGGCATTACCCGACCGCACGGCGCCATGACAGGGGCCGGTCTGCCAGGGAAGGTCCTCCCAGGGAATGAGACAGGGAGCAGCGACGACTCCGCCCCCTAGTGGAGAGGAGGCTCAAAGCCCCGCCCCGGGGAGAAGAGGGAGGAGCTAGCCTGTAGCGTCACTGAGATATGTGCTCCGGCCAACTGACGCCCAGTAACAGCCCGGCAGCTGCAGCTACACGGCAGTCACGTGATGAAGGGGATCTCCGTCTCCTGCAGCAATTATATGGCTACAACCAGGCTACTTGTTCTATACAGCTCTCATCTCCAACCAGTGGGCCCCGGGCTGTCCACCCAACCTGGGCCCCCCACCCCAGTCAATCCGCCCACATTATGATCCACTACTATTATTTTCCCCCCTTATAGATGGTCCCCCTCTTTCCCCCCCTTATAGATGGTCCCCCTCTTTCCCCCTCTATAGATGGCCCCCCTCTTTCCCCCTCTATAGATGGTCCCCCTCTTTTCCCCCCTTATAGATGGTCCCCCTCTTTTCCCCCCTTATAGATGGTCCCCCTCTTTCCCCCCTTATAGATGGTCCCCCTCTTTTCCCCCCTTATAGATGGTCCCCCTCTTTCCCCCTCTATAGATGGTCCCCCTCTTTCCCCCTCTATAGATGGTCCCCCTCTTTCCCCCTCTATAGATGGTCCCCCTCTTTCCCCCTCTATAGATGGTCCCCCTCTTTCCCCCTCTATAGATGGTCCCCCTCTTTCCCCCCTTATAGATGGTCCCCCTCTTTTCCCCCCCTATAGATGGTCCCCCTCTTTTCCCCCCTTATAGATGGTCCCCCTCTTTTCCCCCCTTATAGATGGTCCCCCTCTTTTCCCCCCTTATAGATGGTCCCCCTCTTTCCCCTCCCTTATAGATGGTCCCCCTCTTTCCCCCCTTATAGATGGTCCCCCTCTTTTCCCCCCTTATAGATGGTCCCCCTCTTTTCCCCCCTTATAGATGGTCCCCCTCTTTTCCTCCCTTATAGATGGTCCCCCTCTTTTCCCCCCTTATAGATGGTCCCCCTCTTTTCCCCCCTTATAGATGGTCCCCCTCTTTCCCCCTCTATAGATGGTCCCCCTCTTTTCCCCTCTATAGATGGTCCCCCTCTTTTCCCCCCTTATAGATGGTCCCCCTCTTTTCCCCCCTTATATATGGTCCCCCTCTTTCCCCCCTTATAGATGGTCCCCCTCTTTCCCCCTCTATAGATGGTCCCCCTCTTTTCCCCTCTATAGATGGTCCCCCTCTTTTCCCCCCTTATAGATGGTCCCCCTCTTTTCCCCCCTTATAGATGGTCCCCCTCTTTCCCCCCTTATAGATGGTCCCCCTCTTTTCCCCCCTTATAGATGGTCCCCCTCTTTCCCCCTCTATAGATGGTCCCCCTCTTTCCCCCTCTATAGATGGTCCCCCTCTTTCCCCCTCTATAGATGGTCCCCCTCTTTTCCCCTCTATAGATGGTCCCCCTCTTTCCCCCTCTATAGATGGTCCCCCTCTTTCCCCCTCTATAGATGGTCCCCCTCTTTCCCCCTCTATAGATGGTCCCCCTCTTTCCCCACTTATAGATGGTCCCCCTCTTTTCCCCCCTTATAGATGGTCCCCCTCTTTTCCCCCCTTATAGATGGTCCCCCTCTTTTCCCCCCTTATAGATGGTCCCCCTCTTTTCCCCCCTTATAGATGGTCCCCCTCTTTCCCCTCCCTTATAGATGGTCCCCCTCTTTCCCCCCTTATAGATGGTCCCCCTCTTTTCCCCCCTTATTGATGGTCCCCCTCTTTTCCCCCCTTATAGATGGTCCCCCTCTTTTCCCCCCTTATAGATGGTCCCCCTCTTTTCCCCCCTTATAGATGGTCCCCCTCTTTCCCCCTCTATAGATGGTCCCCCTCTTTTCCCCTCTATAGATGGTCCCCCTCTTTTCCCCCCTTATAGATGGTCCCCCTCTTTCCCCCCTTATAGATGGTCCCCCTCTTTCCCCCCTTATAGATGGTCCCCCTCTTTTCCCCCCTTATAGATGGTCCCCCTCTTTCCCCCTCTATAGATGGTCCCCCTCTTTCCCCCTCTATAGATGGTCCCCCTCTTTCCCCCTCTATAGATGGTCCCCCTCTTTTCCCCTCTATAGATGGTCCCCCTCTTTCCCCCTCTATAGATGGTCCCCCTCTTTCCCCACTTATAGATGGTCCCCCTCTTTTCCCCCCTTATAGATGGTCCCCCTCTTTTCCCCCCTTATAGATGGTCCCCCTCTTTTCCCCCCTTATAGATGGTCCCCCTCTTTTCCCCCCTTATAGATGGTCCCCCTCTTTCCCCTCCCTTATAGATGGTCCCCCTCTTTCCCCCCTTATAGATGGTCCCCCTCTTTTTCCCCCCTTATAGATGGTCCCCCTCTTTTCCCCCCTTATAGATGGTCCCCCTCTTTTCCCCCCTTATAGATGGTCCCCCTCTTTTCCCCCCTTATAGATGGTCCCCCTCTTTTCCCCCCTTATAGATGGTCCCCCTCTTTTCCCCCCCTTATAGATGGTCCCCCTCTTTCCCCCTCTATAGATGGTCCCCCTCTTTTCCCCCCTTATAGATGGTCCCCTTCTTTTTCCCCCTTATAGAGGGTCCCCCTCTTTCCCCCTCTATAGATGGTCCCCCTCTTTCCCCCTCTATAGATGGTCCCCCTCTTTCCCCCTCTATAGATGGTCCCCCTCTTTCCCCCTCTATAGATGGCCCCCCTCTTTCCCCCTCTATAGATGGTCCCCCTCTTTCCCTCTTTATAGATGGCCCCCCCTCTTTCCCTCTTTATAGATGGTCCCCCTCTTTCCCTCTTTATAGATGGCCCCCTCTTTCCCCCTCTTTAGATGGTCCCCCTCTTTTCCCCCCTTATAGATGGTCCCCCTCTTTCCCCCCTTATAGATGGTCCCCCTCTTTTCCCCTCTATAGATGGTCCCCCTCTTTTCCCCTCTATAGATGGTCCCCCTCTTTCCCCCTCTATAGATGGTCCCCCTCTTTTCCCCTCTATAGATGGTCCCCCTCTTTTCCCCTCTATAGATGGTCCCCCTCTTTTCCCCCCTTATAGATGGTCCCCCTCTTTCCCCCTCTATAGATGGTCCCCCCTCTTTTCCCCCCTTATACATGGTCCCCCTCTTTCCCCCTCTATAGATGGTCCCCCTCTTTCCCCCCCTTATAGATGGCCCCCCCTCTTTCCCCCCTTATAGATGGCCCCCCTCTTTCCCCCCTTATAGATGGTCCCCCTCTTTTCCCCCTTATAGATGGTCCCCCTCTTTCCCCCTCTATAGATGGTCCCCCTCTTTCCCCCCCTTATAGATGGTCCCCCTCTTTTCCCCCCTTATAGATGGTCCCCCTCTTTCCCCCTCTATAGATGGTCCCCCTCTTTTCCCCTCTATAGATGGTCCCCCTCTTTCCCCCCTTATAGATGGTCCCCCTCTTTTCCGCCCTTATAAATGGTCCCCCTCTTTCCCCCCCTTATAGATGGTCCCCCTCTCTTCCCCTCTATAGATGGTCCCCCTCTCTCCCCCTCTATAGATGGTCCCCCTCTTTCCCCCTCTATAGATGGTCCCCCTCTTTCCCCCTGTATAGATGGCCCCCCTCTTTTCCCCTCTATAGATGGTCCCCCCTCTTTTCCCCTCTATAGATGGTCCCCCTCTTTTCCCCCCTTATAGATGGTCCCCCTCTTTCCCCCTCTATAGATGGTCCCTCTTTCCCCCTCTATAGATGGTCCCCCTCTTCCCCCCTTATAGATGGTCCCCCTCTTTTCCCCCCTTATAGATGGTCCCCCTCTTTCCCCCTCTATAGATGGTCCCCCTTTCCCCCTCTATAGATGGTCCCCCTCTTTTCCCCCCTTATAGATGGTCCCCCTCTTTTCCCCACTTATAGATGGTCCCCCTCTTTTCCCCTCTATAGATGGTCCCCCTCTTTTCCCCCCTTATAGATGGTCCCCCTCTTTAGATGGTCCCCCTCTTTCCCTCTCTATAGATGGTCCCCCTCTTTTCCCCTCTATAGATGGTCCCCCTCTTTCCCCCCCCTTATAGATGGTCCCCCTCTTTCCCCCTCTATAGATGGTCCCCCTCTTTCCCCACTTATAGATGGTCCCCCTTTTTTCCCCCCTTATAGATGGTCCCCCTCTTTTCCCCCCTTATAGATGGTCCCCCTCTTTTCCCCCCTTATAGATGGTCCCCCTCTTTTCCCCCCTTATAGATGGTCCCCCTCTTTTCCCCCCTTATAGATGGTCCCCCTCTTTTCCCCTCTATAGATGGTCCCCCTCTTTTCCCCCCTTATAGATGGTCCCCTTCTTTTTCCCCCTTATAGAGGGTCCCCCTCTTTCCCCCTCTATAGATGGTCCCCCTCTTTCCCCCTCTATAGATGGTCCCCCTCTTTCCCCCTCTATAGATGGCCCCCCTCTTTTCCCCTCTATAGATGGTCCCCCTTTCCCTCTTTATAGATGGCCCCCCTCTTTCCCCCTCTATAGATGGTCCCCCTCTTTCCCTCTTTATAGATGGCCCCCCCTCTTTCCCTCTTTATAGATGGTCCCCCTCTTTCCCTCTTTATAGATGGCCCCCTCTTTCCCCCTCTATAGATGGTCCCCCTCTTTTCCCCCCTTATAGATGGTCCCCCTCTTTCCCCCCTTATAGATGGTCCCCCTCTTTTCCCCTCTATAGATGGTCCCCCTCTTTTCCCCTCTATAGATGGTCCCCCTCTTTTCCCCTCTATAGATGGTCCCCCTCTTTTCCCCTCTATAGATGGTCCCCCTCTTTCCCCCTCTATAGATGGTCCCCCTCTTTTCCCCTCTATAGATGGTCCCCCTCTTTTCCCCCCTTATAGATGGTCCCCCTCTTTCCCCCTCTATAGATGGTCCCCCCTCTTTTCCCCCCTTATAGATGGTCCCCCTCTTTTCCCCTCTATAGATGGTCCCCCTCTTTCCCCCCCTTATAGATGGCCCCCCTCTTTCCCCCCCTTATAGATGGTCCCCCTCTTTTCCCCCTTATAGATGGTCCCCCTCTTTCCCCCTCTATAGATGGTCCCCCTCTTTCCCCCCCTTATAGATGGTCCCCCTCTTTTCCCCCCTCTATAGATGGTCCCCCTCTTTCCCCCTCTATAGATGGTCCCCCTCTTTCCCCCTCTATAGATGGTCCCCCTCTTTTCCCCTCTATAGATGGTCCCCCTCTTTCCCCCCTTATAGATGGTCCCCCTCTTTTCCCCCCTTATAAATGGTCCCCCTCTTTCCCCCCCTTATAGATGGTCCCCCTCTCTTCCCCTCTATAGATGGTCCCCCTCTCTCCCCCCTCTATAGATGGTCCCCCTCTTTCCCCCTCTATAGATGGTCCCCCTCTTTCCCCCTCTATAGATGGCCCCCCTCTTTTCCCCTCTATAGATGGTCCCCTTCTTTTCCCCTCTATAGATGGTCCCCCTCTTTTCCCCCCTTATAGATGGTCCCCCTCTTTCCCCCTCTATAGATGGTCCCTCTTTCCCCCTCTATAGATGGTCCCCCTCTTCCCCCCTTATAGATGGTCCCCCTCTTTTCCCCCCTTATAGATGGTCCCCCTCTTTCCCCCTCTATAGATGGTCCCCCTTTCCCCCTCTATAGATGGTCCCCCTCTTTTCCCCCCTTATAGATGGTCCCCCTCTTTTCCCCACTTATAGATGGTCCCCCTCTATAGATGGTCCCCTTCTTTCCCCCTCTATAGATGGTCCCCCTCTTTTCCCCCCTTATAGATGGTCCCCCTCTTTTCCCCCCTTATAGATGGTCCCCCTCTTTTCCCCTCTTATAGATGGTCCCCCTCTTTTCCCCTCTATAGATGGTCCCCCTCTTTCCCCCTCTATAGATGGTCCCCCTCTTTCCCCCTCTATAGATGGTCCCCCTCTTTATAGATGCCCCCCCCCTTGCACAGCAGTCAGTAAATAATAAAAAAACACAACTCACCTGCCATCCGTTCCCCTGTCGATCCTCTCGGCTCCTGGTCTGTCCCCGGCTGCCTCCGGCTGATGCGCGGCTGCCGGGGATGTCTCGTCCTCTCCCCGGCAGCGCGCACATCACACAGCTCCTAGTGCCGCCTGGGCCCTGACTTCCGGTATTGGGAGCGCACGTTAGAGACGCTCAGTACCGGAAGTCAGGGCCCAGGCGGCACTAGGAGCTGTGTGATGTGCGCGCTGCCGGGGAGAGGAGGAGACACCCCCGGCAGCCGCACATCAGCCGGGGACTCTTGTGACCGCAAGCGAAATAATGCTTGCGGTCACAAGAGTGCAGTGGGGGGCCGGGCCGCAGCAGCGTGGGCAAATTATAATGTGGGCGGCGCGGCATGGGCCCCCCCGGAGCCCTGGGCGGCCGCCCAAACCGCCCACATTATAATCCGCCACTGTCTCCAATCTGAGGCAGATTTATCTGACAGATTTTGGAAGCCAAAGCCAGGAATGGATTTGAAAAGAGGAGAAATCTCAGTCTTTCCTTTATGACCTGATCCCTGTTTAAAGTGTCACTGTCGTGAATTTTTTTTTTGCAGAAATCAATAGTCCAGGCGATTTTAAGAAACTTTGTAATTGGGTTTATTATCAGAAAAATGCATTTTTATCATGAAAAAGCAGTTTGAAGCTCTCCCCCCTGTCTTCATTGTTCTCCTATGGAGAGAGCTAAACAAAAGACCAAAACAGGACAACAAAGAGTTAATCTACAAATATCTCACCCTTTATCTTCTTGGACAGTCACCAGTGACCTGTCTGAGCTCGGATTACAGCTGTCACCCAACTCTGTGCCTGTAATCCTCTGTTATCTGCTTTCTGCTGCCGGCTAACTCCCTCCTTCCTCCTCCCCCCTCCCCTCTCCCTAGAGCAGACTGGGTACGACTCCTGCAACAAGTCACAATTTTCTGATTTTTCGGAGTGGATGAAAAAGAGGAAGGAGGGGGGGACCTGGGAAAAGGCTTTTTACATGCAGATAATGGCAGATTTGGCTAATAAACCCAATTACAAAGTTTCTTAAAATCGCCTGGACTATTGATTTCTGCAAAAAAAAAAAATACGACAGTGACTCTTTAAAGTCTGTTCCTGGTTTTGCCTTCAAAGATCTGTCAGATAAATCTGCCTGTGTAAACGCACCATTAGGGCCCTTTTCCACGGAACGACTATAGTTCATAAACTCGCTCCAACAACCACACGTTACCGATAATTGCTTCGTGGAATTGGTGTAAATGACAAAGGCGAAATCGTTATATTGTCGTTCAAAATGTCGAAAAATCGTTGGTCTTCAATAATCGGTTTGTAAAATTAAAAATCTTTCAGTTGTTTGTAAAAAGGTTTAAAAAAAGTAGGTGTGTCATATGGTCATGACCACCCCAGCAAGTCTATGAATGATAAACGTTCCCTGGAATAGGGCTTTTAGGGTCCTATTACACTGGACGATTATCGTGCGGAAAATCGTTATATCTTTCGAATTTAAAGGATAATCGTTCTGTGTAATTGCAGGCAACGATCGAAAAATCGTTCGGATGTCGTTGCACGTTAATTTAGATCTGAACCTAAAATTATCTTTAATCGTTCGCTGTAATTCCACATTCATTCGCCTAATGGTGTGTTTACACAGAAAGATTATCTGACAGATTATCTGACAAAGATTTGAAGCCAAAGCCAGGAGTGGATTTGAAAAGAGGAGAAATCTCAGGCTTTCCTTCATGACCTGATCTCTGTTTATAGTCTGTTCCTAGTTTTGGCTTCAAATCTTTGTCAGATAATCTGTCAGATAATCTTTCTGTGTAAACGCACCATAAGTTCCGCATTTGTTCACTAATCGTTTAGTGTAATGGTGCGTTTACACAGACAGATTTATCTGACAGATTTTTTTAAGCCAAAGCCAGAAATAGATTTGAAAAGAGAAGAGATTCCAGTCTTTCCTTTATTACCCGTTCCCTGATTATAGTCTGTTCCTGGCTTTGGCTTCAAAGATCTGTGAGATAAATCTCTCTGTGTAAACACACCATTAGGGTCCATTTACACAAATATTATCTGATAATTTATCTGCCAAAGATTTGAAGCCAAAGCCAGGAACAGACTATAAACATAGATCATGTCTCTTTTCAAATCCATTCCTGGTTCTGGCTTCAAATCTTTGGCAGATAATCTATCAGATAATCTTTCTGTGTAAATGGACCCTGATATGGTGAACGATTTCAGGTTAACGATAAACAATCTCATTTGTGATGGTTTATTGTTATGCTGCGTTTACACGTAACGATTATTGGCCCGATCGTACGAGTAGCGATGTCGGATTTACGATTTTTTTTTTTATAACGATCAGCGTTTAGACGGTACGATATATCGTACGAAAATTCGCACTGCGATCGTTTTGCGAACGTTTAAGCCTATCTCACACATTAGTTAAATCGGCGAACGACTGTTCACACGGAACGATTTGCGAATTTTTTGCGTACGATGAACGACGATTTGCTGACCTGATGAAAGATCACGATGTACGATTTATCGTGCGTCGTTCGATCGTTCGCTGCGTTTACACGTACGATTATCGTTCCAATTCGACCGTTATCACGCAAATTCGCACGATAATCGTTACGTGTAAACGCAGCATTAGTCATTAACAATCGCTCCGTGTAAAAGGACCCTTACAGGATCTGCGGCAAATTTGACGACTGGGGTGGGCACTGATCCAGAGAAGGCAGAAAAGGGGGGAGGGGCTGAGGGTTATTTAATACCTGTGGTCTTCTACCTAATATAGGTGAGAATTTGCTACCAGCTGGGGACTTCCTGAGCACCTACTTTTTTAAATCCTTGAGAAAGTCCTTAGTGCGGCCCTGATAAGCAGCACTGCATATACTGTATGCATCACCACATGCATGGCTGGGTGGGGATGGGTGCAGTACTGTACCTTGCCTCCATGTGCTGCTGATTTTATATAGAGGTTATATGTGACTATCTCCATCAGTCCAATATGCCCAGATGATGTAGGATAAAAAGAGTCAAAAATACAGGACATTACCTCGTGTGATATTGTAGATGCCAGCGTCTCCTGTCGGTATGTCGGGATCCAACCTTAATGGACTGGGGGCGGGGCTACTGCCCCCGAGCACCGATCCTGCCCACCCCTGGCCGACACCCTCTATTGATGATCATTAGAAGGGGCAGGCCAGCATTCCGCCCCCGCCGGCCTACCCCTTCTAATGATCATCAATGAGAGAGGGGGCAGATCACCACTTGGGAGGCGGGGCCGAATCCGTGCTCAGGGTGGTAGCCCCACCCCCAGTGCTCCTAAGGGCTTATCAGCCAGAGGATTTCACAGCTAACAGCGCAGAGGATCAAGGTACAACACATGCCTTCCTCCTCAGCCCTGCGTCCACTAGGAAGCTGTCAGCAGGTTAAATTCAGGGAATTCAACTCGGCACCACTCACTTCCTGGTTCGGCGGAGGGGGAGCAAGGATGGGAGGCAGCGGTGCTGTGCTGAATCAGCTCAGCATTGCTTTGTCTCCCACTGAGCCAAGTTCTTGCAATGTGTGTAAGTTTAGTGGGAGACAGTGGAAGGGAGTGAAACTATACTTACTGCAACTAAGGATCCTGGCCACCTGAGTGCATCACAGCTCGGCCACTGATCTCAGAGCAGAGAGTAGTGATCAGGAACCTAGCCAACAAGCTGACAACACTACAGGGAGAGAAAGGGGCCAAAGTTTAAAAGAATGTGCAACATTGCTTTCTTTTCCATTCTCTATCACAGTCATGTCAAACTCTGGCCCGTGGTGCCATTATTTTTGGCCCGCCAGGCAATTCAGACTTTGAATTACATCTGGCCCACCATGGTTGATATATATGAGACTATTGGGGAGGGCTGGCTACTATATAAGAGACTACAGGGGAAGACTGGCTAATATAAGAGACTATGGGGAGGCCTGGCTACTATATAACAGACTATAGGGGAGGGCTGGCTACTACATGAGACTAATGGGGAGGGCTGGCTACTATATAAGAGACTACAGGGGAGGACTGGCTACTATATAAGAGACTATGGGGAGGCCTGGCTACTATATGGGACACTTGGGGAGGCCTGGCTACTATGTAAGAGACTATGGGGGAGGCCTGGCTACTATATAAGAGACTATTGGAGAGGGCTGGCTACTATATAAGAGACTATGGGAGAGGGCTGGCTACTATATGGGACTACTGGGGAGGACTGGCTACTATATAAGAGACTATGGGAGAGGGCTGGATACTATATAAGAGATAGGGGAGGGCTGGCTACTATATAAGAGACTATAGGGGAGGGCTGACTACTATATAAGACACTATGGGGAGGACTGGCTACTATATGAGACTATGGGGCAGGGCTGGCTACTATATAGGACACTTGGGGGGCTGGCTATTATTTGGGCACTACTGGGAGGGCTGGCTAATATGTGGGAAAATTTTGGTTGGGTTGGCTACATGGGGCAATATTCAGGGAGTTGGCTATTACATGGGTTGGGGTTTAATCATATCATAGCAATTTATCATGTAATTTATCATAGTGCACAGTGCTGGGAGATGCACATCACTAGCAGTGCCAGGAACACCGCATCCTGCTCTGACAGTGCCAGGACCGCTGCATTCACGCTTCAATAATTATCTTGGTTGGCCCACGACTTTGTCCCATTTTTTAATTTTGGCCCACTGTGTATTTAAGTTTGACACCCCTGTTCTATCACTTTCCAAAAGTTTAGGCAATGGGAATACCCCACCCCACCAAGGGAGTCTGGCAGCTGCGGTAAGGGGTAACCTACTATCTCTAGGTATATTTAGGATACATGACGATCAGGAGATCTATTACATATGTACAGTGGTCCCTCAACATACAATATTATTTGGTTCCCGGACGACCATTGTATGTTAAAACCATGTTGAGTCCATAATAGAGATGAGCGAACCTGGAGCATGCTCGAGTCGATCCGAGCCCGAACTTTCGGCATTTGATTAGCGGTGGCTGCTGAAGTTGGATAAAGCCCTAAGGCTATGAGGAAATCATGGATATAGTCATTGGCTGTATCCACGTTTTCCAGACAACCTTAGAGCTTTATCCAAGTTCAGCAGCCCCAGCTAATCAAATACCGAACGTTTGGATTCGGATCGACTTGAACCCGAACTCAGTTCGCCCATCTCTAGTCCATAACCCTATGGAAAACTGGTAATTGGTTTTGAAGCCACAAAATATCACCCCAATAGACAGATAAAGCAAGTCCTTACATACAACAGTCAGAAAGGTCTACTGGAAGCTGTAAATTACTTCACATGTCCTGCAGAACCTGACTGTAGCATTGTATGTTGTATGTTGAGTCTGGTCTCAAGTTACGATGGTCCAAATAGGACCATTGCATGTTGAAAATATTGTATCCTGAGGCCTAAGTTGAGGAACCACTGTATAGGCAACCACCTTGTCTGAAGGTATCTATACTTTTAATTCAAACCCTCAAATTTGTATGGGGGTGTCCTATTTCCTGTCTTTATTTCAGATTTTCTGGCAGCAGCCTATTCCCCATGAGAACACATGGATGCTAGCATGTGTGGGTTGGATGGGAAAGACATGATGGGAGTTGTTGTTTGTCAGGGCTGGAGAGCCACAAGTTGGGGAAAGCTGGTTTAAAGTATTAAAAAAAAAACTTTAAAGAGCTTGTAGAGGATCAGAAAAACATGCTGCTCTCTCTACCCATAACTACATCAATCTCATCCATAGGTGGTTCCATTGAAGTGAGTGGAGATGAGCTGCAATGCCAGCCACAGCCTGTGGACAATTGTGGCGCTGTTTTAGGGGGAAGGCAGCCATTTTTTCCTGTGCTCGGTTATTTATCTGCTCTTTGGGGATTATAAGTAACCCTGACATAGGCGAGTCATTTTCCCCCCAATTATCAGTCAGGTGAAGAATCTGCCAGCCACAACATGGCGCCCGCACGTAGGTGGTTGGCCGGCAGAGCGTCACACACGTCACAGTACGCCGTCTCAGCAGTGTGACGTCACTGACAGCGACCGCCGGCTATTTGCGGTAGTATCTGGAAGTGGAGGCGCTCCGGGAACATGGCGTCTTCAATCTGGAAAGGGCTGGTCGGGGTCGGGCTCTTTGCGCTGGCACATGCGGCTTTTTCAGCGGCTCAGCGTAAGTCGTGGGCCCGGAGGATGAGGGTTGTCACGGGTGGGGCGGAGGGGATAAGCAGCTGCGGTAGGACAGGCCCAGGAGGCCGGGGGGAGGGGAGAGGCCAGCTGGAGTCAATGGGGGAAGTGCACGGAGAATAGACGGGAGGAGGAGGATTGTGTTCTATGGAGGGGCAGCTGGTCACCTGCTATATAGGATACAGAGTGTCAGGTGACCTCTGGGCGTCAGGTCATGGCTGCCACCCCCTGCCCTGTGTGTGATGGTATGGGATGTGTCCCCCCCCCCTGCCCTGTGTGTGATATTATGGGATGTGTCCCCCCCCCCCCCTGCCCTGTGTGTGACATCATGGGATGCGTCCCCCCCCTGCCCTGTGTGTGACATCATGGGATGCGTCCCCCCCCTGCCCTGTGTGTGACATCATGGGATGCGTCCCCCGCCCTGTGTGTGACATCATGGGATGTGTCCCCCCCTGCCCTGTGTGTGATATTATGGGATGTGCCCCCCCTGCCCTGTGTGTGACATCATGGGATGTGCCCCCCCTGCCCTGTGTGTGACATCATGGGATGTGTCCCCCCCTGCCCTGTGTGTGACATCATGGGATGCGTCCCCCCCCTGCCCTGTGTGTGACATCATGGGATGCGTCCCCCCCCCTGCCCTGTGTGTGACATCATGGGATGCGTCCCCCCCCTGCCCTGTGTGTGACATCATGGGATGCGTCCCCCCCCTGCCCTGTGTGTGACATCATGGGATGCGTCCCCCCCCTGCCCTGTGTGTGACATCATGGGATGCGTCCCCCCCCTGCCCTGTGTGTGACATCATGGGATGCGTCCCCCCCCCCCCCCCTGCCCTGTGTGTGACATCATGGGATGCGTCCCCCCCCCCCCCCCTGCCCTGTGTGTGACATCATGGGATGCGTCCCCCCCCCTGCCCTGTGTGTGACATCATGGGATGCGTTCCCCCCTGCCCTGTGTGTGACATCATGGGGTGTTCGTGCAGAACTGTAGATAAAGCTTGTGCCGATTTCTAATATCACTCTTCTAAAGACATCTGCTTGCTGTCAGTGAATGGGAACCTTGCTGATGTAAGTGCAGAGCTGGGTGAAGGGTTATGACCACAGGGACCCCCAGAATAGAGGTCAGATGTGTCCTAAATGAATGCAGTATGACCATGTCACCAGTGCTGGGTGTTGTACGGAAGCCCCATAGCAAAGCAATGGACCCAACACGTGCATTACTGCTCCATTCATTGGGGGAGACACATGGCCTCCATTCTCAGGGTAGTCTGCACTCATACACCCATATAACCAGCTGGGCTCCCGTGTCAGTTCACTATAATCAGGACAGGGGTGTAAACACTGGATGTTTCCATTCACTGACATCAAGCAGTGATCCACTTGAGTGAATAGATAACCCTATAATTGGGAGCAGTGGTTATGTGGCATCAGGGCGGCCCTCTTACCTATTGCAGACTGCCACAGAGGTGCCTCGCTATAGGAGGAGCCGTCTCATCTGGACTTTGGGCGTGGGTTGGGCGTCAGTCGCAGGTCACGTGACTTGAATCACACAATGCACAGCACTGTAGTGTACGTTGCATTGCATATTTTTTATCTTGCTTAAAGGAGATTTCCGCACATTAATAGCCTGTTCTCATTCGTATGGGCAAAAAGCTCCAGTACTGTGCAGCGTCCAAGTATCTGGAGCAATAAATAGTTTCCTATTCCTTTTGATTCCACTGTTAGTGTTGGCCCAAAAACTGCATGTGTGATGCCAGCCTAATCCATACTTCCATAGAGAATTGGAGAAATGTCCTAAGATTCACCCTGTGCCCTGTTCACACGTGTAACGGGGAGCTACTGTAATCTCTAGGGCTAATCCCGTAGGCATATACAATACTCAGCTTATTTTAAAAATTCAGAATGTGCTACTTATGTGTCTGTAGATGGAATACGCCAGTAAGGATCTGCATAATGGATGTATATAGATAGGACTAGTGTCAGCTGATCACTGGGCCTATACGTTTCATAATCGACCTGTGTAATGGGGTCCCCAAATTTGCACTGGAACAGCTTATGCATGGGTCCCATACGAGGTTGTGAAATACTATGCATGTAACAATAGAAACGGGGCATTGCACTTGTGAGACGTCAATAGGCAGAATGCACACAGCACTGAATCATCCCCAATGTAAAGACGCAGCTCTCCTTAGTATGCAGAAAATAATCGGGTCATAGTGTATTCACCCATCAGTCACAGCAACATTTCTGGCCCTATTTGGGATGTTTCTTAGATAATCCCAGTTTCGGCTATTGGTGAAGAATAGGTATGGTTTCATGTAACCATGCAGGTGTATAGTTATGTATACCACAGAGGATATGTTTGCCTGCGTGGATGGCAGGGCTGACATGATGGGAGTTGTGGCTTTCCAGCTGGGACAAAACTAAAGATTGGGAAGAGCTAGTTTAAAGTAATAAAAAAAAACAACTTTAAAAGACTTGTAGAGAATTAGAAAAACATGGCTGCTCTCTACCCCAAACTGAATTAATCCCGTCCATAGGTTGTGGCTTTTAGATTGATGCAGCTCAGCTTCATTGAAGTGGGTGGAGAGGAGCTGTAATGCCAGCCACAAGCTGTGGACAAGTGTGGCGCTGTTTGCAGTGTGCTATGTTGTCTAATCCTAGACAGAGTTGTGCTCATTTATTTTGAGCTCTTTGGGAATGATAGACATTCCTCTATACGTAATCCCGACACATGTCACTCAATAAAATTCCTTTCCTCCCAACCAGTAGTCGGATAAAGAACCTGCCAGCCACAATATGCCACCTGCATGTTAGTGGTAAGCCAGCAGTGTGTCAGACGTCGCTGTACGCCATCTCAGCAGTGTGATATCACTGATAACAGCTGCCGGCTATTTGCGGTACTATCTGGAAGTGGTGGAGGTTTTCCAGGAACTTGGCGTCTTCAATTCATTCTACAAATCTTGTTACCTTCTGGTTATGGGATACAAAGTAACATTGCATAAAGTTATATCACATTCATATTATACTAGTGCAAACCTATATCTAATGTAAGTGTTACATGGGTGTATTATACAGCCAGACACTTACCCGTTAACCACGTTGAAAAGAATCCATGCCGGTACAACTGCGGACTCATTGTATACACAGCTAGTGCTAGAGATGACACATGTACTGTAAGTGGCCCTAGTGCACATGACCCCTCGGTGTCATTATGCGCAGGTGTAACTAAACACAACCTGGCGTCTTCTCAAATATATGCAAATTATCCAAAAATAAATAAAATAACTTCTGCAACCAGTGTATAGAGTTTTACTGCAGCAGCGATGCATATACTCGACTTTAGCTCTATTCAAGGGGAGAGGGCAGAGGACCCCCAATGTTATATAAAGTGGTCCTAAAGGTTGGATCCCCACAAGCTGCACCTTGTCCTATGCAATCCATTCTCACATGGTCTATGGGGCCAATGGAGCTAGCCTAGCACTGTATGTGCTGTGGAATCTGTTGGCGGTATACAAATAAATATTATCATCTTTGTGCAGCCCATAGAATTGAATAGAGCAGTAGTGCACATGTTTTTCCTCCTCCCAAGTGTTTCAGTTTCCCAGAGAAGTCAGGGGTGAAACTCCGAACACATTGAAAGCAGAACAACATTTGCAGGAATAAATGAATGAGTATCTGATTCATTTAGCCAGTGTTTTTGCAGATTTGCTAAACTCCAGGTTTTCGGTGTAGCTTATGTGTAGGTATCTGTGATGCATGTGTGCAGTTCTCTTTCAGTGGTCACCAGTGGGCAGATCACAGACTGCTCTTCATACACCTGTAATGTTCTTGGGTGGGTACATTGCACAAAAAAGAAATTATGGTACAAAGTGTTCCAGCGCTGCCACTGAATATCATCCAAGGACTCCGATATTGTGGGAAAAAAGGATTAATACTTTATTACAAAGCATATAATTAGCACAAGGTTGGGGAAACTCTCCCTTCCTCAGAACAGATGTGCATCTCTCCCGAAACATGTCAACCGCGTGCTAATTATATACAATTGAGAACATGACAGTTTAATATTTTATGTTTCTATTTTCAGATCGTTCCTACATGAGATTAACTGAAAAAGAAGATGAAACGTTACCAATAGATGTAAGTAGCACCACAAGCACCCAGGTCCAGTTGCCATGTCTTAGGCCACTTACTGTATCTGGAAAAAGACCACTCTCTTCCTGACTGCACACTATATACACAGAATTTTTACCCTCCTATCAGTACACTACTTGATTAGAGTCCCCATTGTGGTGCTGTGACCTGCCATCTCTCTGGACAGGTCTTTAGACTGGGTCATTGTGTGTGCAGGATAGCCTTTGACTCTGCCCCGGGCACCAAGAGGAAGAGGTGCTTGGTCTGGTTATGGTGTCATGGATAAATGGTGTGGTTGTCTCCACAGAATAATTCCTGTTCATTCATCCCGCCATGAAGCTGATGTAGTCCTAATAATGTGTAATTTTATTCCTTTGCAGATAGTCCTACAGACTTTACTGGCGTTTGTAGTCGCGTGCTACGGCATAGTACATATTGCTGGAGAATTTAAAGACATGGATGCCACTTCAGAACTGAGGAATAAGTATGCACGTTTACTTCAGTCAGGTTTGGGTGGAACAGAAGCTCTAAGGGGTCCATGTTGGGCCTGATCGGGAATAGGGAAAGATCTATCAATGCTGGCGGGGGAAGAAGTTGGGGTCTACCCTGATGTGTTAGGTAGCATAAGAGTGTCTCCTCTAAGACTGCCATTATCCATCACTATTCCGTTCTACATTATTTTTCTTGGAGGACACTTGGAGGAGGCTGAGTGACATTGCACAGTAACATGCTACTCCATAGGCCGCCATGATAGGACCTTCCTCTAGCCAAATCAGGAGAGGGGGATCGAGGGGGTGGAGATTCTCTATTTTATAAAAATGTCATATAAGTAACTAATCCCTATAATCTCCCTTGGTTTTAGCAAGTAGAGAGATGCCTTTGTATCTTCACAGGGAATAATAAAGCTCTTCTAGTTTCCTTTAAGGGTTTGCCACCTGTGCTTATGTTTACCAGTAGGTTTCAATAGAGTGATTAGAACTAAGGGCCTGTTTACACTGCAGAAAACAGGCAGAAATTCCAAGCAGAATCCCCGCCGTGGACTCCACTTGGAATTCTGCCTGCCACACTGTCTCAATGTTATGTATAAGGCGTCTCCGCTCAAAGAAATGACATGTCTGCAGCGGGGATTGCGCCCAGTTTCTTCAGTGTGAACGGGCCCTAAGAGTGCTATCTGCCATCTTTTGCTGTAGTAACAATACTAACATGGGGTTACTAGGAATGTGCTTGGTTGCTATTAGAATAGGTTGCGGCCTTTGATGGCAGTATATATGCTGGGGTAGTGCTGTATAGAAGTTATTTATTTTTTTAATAATTTTTTTCCCCCTTCGCTAAGGACATTTGATACTTTAAGGAACCACCCGTCATTCTATATTTTCAATCACCGGGGACGAGTAATGTTCCAATCCCCAGAAACAGAAGAATCCCATCAAAATCAACCAGGCTTCATATCCAACGCATCACTGAAGTTACGAAAACTAGAAGCAATGCAACGCTGAAAACAAACAGATTTTTACAGATGACTATAGAACAGAACATTGTGGTAACATCAGAATCCGGGGGGGGGGGGTGGAAACTTTTTTGTTCGCTTTTTTTTTTCTTTTTCTGGAGCAGTATTTATATTGATCTTCCAGACTTTATAACATGGGAAATAAAGGACTTTGTACACTTCTAAAGGAGGACTGTGTGGTGGACGAGCAATGCACTGTAACTTATTGCTGCAATTATACTGTAAAATTGTCTTATCTCAGAAACAATACCCAACGCTGCAGCTCAATTAAATTGGCTTGAATAAGAGGAAAACTGTGAGTTGTGTTCAGAATATGTACATGGTTTATCTAGGAAGCTGTAGTGCAAATGTCCCTGCATCCAGAGAGCCTCAGTACTTGTTGCTTCTGCTGTGTGATAGTCATTCACCCGCATGTAATCATTAACCGCCTGCTCCCGTCAGCGAGCGGGGGGGGGGTCATTCACTGACGCCAACAGCAGAGGCCTGCAGGCTGTGGAACTACAACTCTCAGCATGTGGATGTCAGGGCATACTGGGAGTTATAGTTTCACACTAGCCGGAGATCCATAGTTGTAGGTGACTTAGGTTTATTTAGGATTTTTCCTCATATCATTGCGCGGAATGAGATCTTTCCGGTTAAGTTGTTTAATGGTTTTCCTTCTAATGATTTGTGATTACATTATTGCATTACGCCTGGATATACTCCAGTATGCCGGCGTTATTTGTGCTTTTCCTTAAAACATGAACTCTGAACCAGACGGATCTAAATAAAGGAACAGTCACTGACCCAGATCTTGTTGTCTAAAGCGTTTTTTATGTATATGGAAAACTGAGAGGGCACAAAAAGTAAAGTATGGTGGCGATGTAACTCACTAGATGAATGAGATGTGGTGGTGGGGAGATGCCAATAGGTATTCTTGGGCACCAAAGAGAGGTTGGACTTAAGTTTCTCCTCTGATGTTGTGGGGTTGTCTGTATTGAAGAGACCATGTAATATTGCTCTTGGTGTTGAGGCTGTGGTTGCTGTTTGAAAGAGGCGGTGCTTAGGGTGCATTTAAAGATATTTATCTGACAGATTTTTGAAGCCAAAGCTAGAAACAGACTATAAACAGAGAACAGGTCATAAAGGAAAGACTGAGGTTTCTCCTCTTTTCAAATCCATTCCTGGCTTTGGGTTCAAAAATCTGTCAGATAAATCTGTGTAAACACACAAGTTGCTGGGCTTTTGAAAGATCTATTAGTCAAGGATAATTGGAAGTCTTCAGAGCTGCTCTAGTGACTCTCAACTCGGGCAGCATGATGACGAGTTCCCTTTAAAAAGAGAGAGAACACATTTAAAGGGGTTGTCTGAAATTAATCAAGTTTTAATATACTGCTGCTGTTTATAGAATACAAAAAAAGAGCCTGTGCTTACCTCTCTGCACTCCCCCATTGTCTCCAGAGTTACAGCCCGCTCAGCCAATCACTGGCTGCGGCACTGTTACGTGTCAGTCAATGATTGGCTGAGCAGGCTGTCACTGCTGAGATGAGTCTGTCTCGGAAATGGAGGTGGCTGTGATCAGCGGGTGATACCAGAGACCCATAGGAGGACACGGCAGGGATTGCGGAGAGGTAAGCATAAGCTCTTTTTTTGTTGACTATACAACAGCAGCACCGTATTTTCCGGTGTATAAGACGACTCGCAACTATAAAATATAAAGTGTGGGATATATTCGCTGTATAAGATTACCTCTCTTCCAACAAACACCAAACAAATACTAGATTTGCATTTCCAGGGAAATACATAGTGCTTGAAAAGAGTGCCCTTTTAACAAAGAGTGCCCTTTTAAACTTTAACCCTTGATACCCTCTCTTTAAAAGCGACTTGGGTACCGTCCCTTTGAGAGACTTGCTACACGGCTGCCTCAGCTCTGCTACATAGTGCGTGTGTCGGCTCTGCTACACGGCTGGCTCAGCTTTGCTACTTTCCTGAGTGAACTCTGCTACTTATAAGGGGAAAGATCATTGCTCGGTTACCATGACAATCTTACTCATGTCCGTGAGACAAAATAGTTAAAGGGAACCTGTTACTGGGGGACGCAAGCGCAGAGACCGCCCGACCCCCTGGTGCAGCCCCCGGATACTTACCCTTTCCGACAAGTCTCGTTCCTGGAGCCGGTCCCAGGACGAAGATATCAGCGCCTGAAGACATGTGACTGTTGTGATACATTGACTGAAGAGACCTTAGAATTTCTATTGGCTGCTATATTTCAGCTATTTGCATATGTTCTGTGATTGGCAGAGTTTACAGTGTGGCCATTATTTTCTATGGGAAATTTAAATGTAAATTTCTGAGATGACAAATCCGTTCAGAACCAAAAGTAGATAGCGCACCTGTCACCGCCAAGGGCTTCGAAACGCAGTTTGAACAGTGTTTGTGTGCAAAGTGGTTCGGGCTGTATTAATCGCAGAAGAATGGCTGGAAGAAGAAGAATACGGACTACAATATAGGGCATTTTCAAGCGCTATAATTAATAATAAAAAAAAAATCTGAGAGTAAGAGAAGGAGCTACAGTAATATTGGTAGGATAAAGGGTAAAAGGTGTGTTTCTGGGCATAGCGCCACTCTGCCATATCTCTTTTTCCATAGCTTGGGCGCCTGCAGCATGCTGTTCCCTTCATACGGGCACTGTATACAGCAAGGATGCGCCCATTTTTTTTTAGCTCAGCCTACCCTATGTAGCGACCACAGATCCAGTCTGGTTCTGACGTTTTTCATCACCTGGTGTATAAGACAACCCCTGACTTTTGAGAAGATTTTCCTGGGTTAAAAAGTAGTCTTATACACAGGAAAATACAGTATATGAAGTGTCAATGTTAGACAACCCCCTAAGGTCTTTCACTTTAAATTTGTTATGGAGCGTAGCACTTTAAAGGGGTTATAGAACAGTAGAGAGGCTACCGACACCTTTATCAGAGCTCTCTATCTCGTGTCAGTTCACCATCATGAGACTTGTGTGTTACTAGTGATGGAGTTCATTGTTCATGATCTTACTGCTGAGCCTGGATCTAAGAATACTATCATTGTGACAGTGACCTCATTCTCCTGATGGAGCTATTATTTCCTCCTATTATACCCCTGCTCTAAGTGGTCAAAAGTGCATTAAAATTAAAGGGCTTATCCAGTGCTTCAAAAACATGGCCACTTTCTTTCAAAGACTCTTGTCTCCAGGTCAGGTGTGGTTTGCAATTAAGCTCCATTCACTTCAATGGAACTGAGCAGCAAAACCTCGCCCAAACTAGAGACAATGTCAATTCAAAATATTTGCCACCATTTCTTGGCTAGGTCCCACCTCTGTCCCTCCTCCCCACACTCTTCATTAGGAATGCCCCTGGAACATTTTCTCCTGTGTGAACATTGCACAGGTGCCCTGACGATCCAGCCCATGTTCAGTATTCACACAGGTGAGGAGTAGAAGACAATCTGCCTGGAGCATTCCTAATGATGAGGGTGGGGAGGAGGGACAGAGGGTGTGCCAGACTTATGCATACACAATCTAAGCCCTGGCCGTTGGGCACAGGGCTGCAAGTTTAAAAGTTGTTTTTAGGACAATAACTGCATCACCTGCCGAACGGACCCCAGGACAGATCTTGGATTAAATGCAGCTATCCGAAGGTACAAGTGGTTTTGGGGGGGGGGGGGTCAGATTGTGGGTACAGAGTTGCTTTAACACAGCCCAGATTTCCTTGTTTTTTGCCAGAACTGACACTCAACATCTTTGTAAAAGTTTCAAGTTAAAAGGGGAAATTCCAGCTATTTTTTTCCTTTGAAATCAACTAGTGTCAGAAAGTGCCAGAGATTTACAATTTACTTTTCTTTTAATATATCTGCTGCTGTACGTACCACAGGAAGTGGTATATTCTTTTTAGTCTGACACAGTGCACTCTGTCAGTATTTTTTTTCTGGGGTACCCATTTAAAGGGAATCCGTAAGCAGCAATTTACATACAAAACTGCAGACGCCGTTAACAGGCGGAACTCTGCAGCGGAGTTTTCCAATGCGGAATCCCGCCTGTCTCAGTGTGCCATAGCCAGTCTATAGGAGAGCGCATGCTCCTCCGCAGCCGCCGCTCTCCGCTCAAAGAAGTGACATGTCAAAAAATGCATTTTTATCATGAAAAGCAGTTTGAAGCTCTCCCCCCTGTCTTCATGGTTCTCTTATGGAGAGGGGACGGGTGGATGGAGATGAGGCACCAAAACAGGACAGAGTAAATTTACAGCTACATCAACGGGCTATCCACTCTAAAGTCACCACTGACCTCTCTGAATACACTTTCACACAGGTCCCGCTGTGTAATCCTTTGTTATCTGCTAACGACTAATCTCCCCCCTCCCCTCCCCAGAGAACAGACAGGGCTTGACTGATGTAAATGAGTCGAGATTTCCTGATAATGAGCAGTGAATGAGAGAGAGGAGGGGAAGACCTTGGGAAAGTCTTTTTAAATGCAGATCATGACATATTTGCCTAATAACCCCAATTACAAAGCTTCTTAAAATCGCCTGGACTATTGATTTCTGCAAAAAAATAAATACAACAGTGACACTTTAAGCCCCATCCAGATCTGAGGGCTGAAACATGCCAACTGCAATTTAGACAGTTTATGAGTAGCATTACTGTTAGCAAAGCCAAGCCAAAATATCTTCTATAGTCCCTACTGTCAAACACAATGGTACAAAGGTCCTGATGGGCATCAGATTGTTTATCTTGTCCTGCAGAAATTATGAAGTTATACAAAGTAAATATATAATACCTGCTATATAAATAGAGATAAGCACATTCCCCTATGTTCTGCAACAAGCACCAGGAGCTGAGAACGAAAGGACAAAACTAGCCGTCTGCCTTGCTGAAAGCCCACAGTTCTTATATGCTTTGTTTAAAGTTAAAAATCTACAATTTATTTTTCACCCACATTGCTAACAATGGTTTAGTCCCACATAACAAAAAATTGGAAAAGCGGATATAAAAATCTCAATATATTTGCAAGAGGAATGTACGTCTCTGCCTGTATGAGTGTATAACTCAGGACAGCACTGAGGCAAGGAAAGCCAAGACCCCAGATGGCAGTGAAAATCCTCAATGCAAGTGAACAGGAAAAGGCATTTATGTCCTGTGTAAGGAGTGTTTATATGGCTAGGAAGTCATAGGGTTAATGTCATTCTGTTTCTGTAAATAAATATGAAGTAAACACCAACTTTACAAGGAATCGCATCGACAATAGTGGGATAAGCAGATTTTTAGTTTGAAATATAACCAATTATAAAGTATGTTTCTGAGCATGAGATTACAAGATGTTCCTGTGTCAGTTGATAAAATCCTGTGATTACAGCAGCATCTGCATTGATTCAGAAACAATAAAGGAAAGTACTACAGGAAACTGGGGGGAGGTTTGCATGTTGGAGTATCAAGTGTAATGCGAGATGACTGGTTTAAATAGAGACTGTATCCAAACTGCAGGACCATTGTTTCTTTAACAGAGCGGGCAATGTTAACTTTCAAAGAATTAAGATGGGGGTCTTGCAAAAAGCACTACACTGTAATGCCCCTATTCCACAGGTCGTTTAGAGGAGCAAACGAGCGCTCTCAGCGCTCGTTTGCTCCTCGTTCCCCGCTCGCTGCCGCTGCTATTCAACGCGGCTGCAGCGAGCGGGTGAGTGCGGGAGGGGGCGGCGGGGATCTGCGGGGGGGGGGGCTGCCCGGGGGATCGCTGATCGTCCGGGCAGCCCATAGGATATAGCAGCGTCTGCTGCCGATGCTCCAATTCAACGGAGCGACGGCAGCAGATCGCTGCTATATCAGTCGCTTGTTTTTTAACATGTTGAAAAACAAGCAACTGCAACGATCAGCCGACATGAACGATGTTGGCTGATCGTTGCACTCTATTCCACCGGGCGATTATCGTCCCTAGCGGCCGATAGCGGCCGAATACGAACGATAATCGTTCTGTGGAATAGGGCCTTAACATTTTCATTTTCCACTGGAAGTATACCAAATGAAATGTGATTAGATTAGAAGACAAATTGTTTAAAGGTGTTGCCCACCGAAATTTTTCTTTCAAATAAACTGGTGCCAGAAAGTTATATAGATTTGTAATTTACTTCTATTAAAAAAATCTCGTCTTCGCATACTTATCAGCTGCTGTAAGTCCTGCAAGAAATGTTGTTTTATTTTTAGTCCGACACTGCTCTCTGCTGACATCTCTGGAACTGTGTCTCGGTTTTCTATGAATCCCCATAGAAAACCTCTGCTGATCTGGACAGTTCCTGTCTCAGCCAGAGGTAGCAGCGGACAGCACTGTGTAAGACTGAAAATAAAACAACATTTCCTACATGACATACAGCAGCTAAGTAGTATGGGAAGACTTGAGATTTTTTTTTTTTTTATAGAAAATTACAAATCTATATAACTTTCTAGCACCAGTTGATTTGAAAGAAAAATATTTTCGCTGGACAACCCCTTTAAGGTTGTATATTGATTATAAATGAGCGCAACTGGAGCATGCTTCAGTCTAGAAATGAGCAAATCCACAGTAGGAACTTGAGTCCCATCATTTGGCATTTGAATACCGCTGGCTGAAAAGTTGGATGCAGCCCTAGGGAGGAAAACAGCTTCCAGCCTATGGCTGTATCATTACAGGACAGTAGGACTAATGATACCGGTCTGTCAGCTGAGGGCCCTATTGGGTTGCAGCCTGCATGACTCACATAGATGGTTTGCCTTCCAGCACCAAGCCTGTACATATACATCTGGCCTCACTAGTGTAAAATATAAAATTTTACTTCCTTTACACATTACCTGAACCGATCCTATACATAGGTTACAGTCATATCAAACCACAATTACAATTTAATAAAAAAATTTATTATATATATTTATGTATATAATTTTATATACAAGACAAAAACTTCTATATACAGTTAAAATATCACAAATTACAGAGCTAATAACAATACTGTCCAAAATAGTTCTTCTGTATGAACATTAAAATTAAGTAAACGTTAAAAAAAAAAAAAGAAAAAGAAACAAAGGAGTTCTCCTTTTCTAGTGCTTCCAAAGCACAGCGAGTGCAAGGCCACCTGACGAGTCTCCGTCCTGCTCACAGGATGAAAGAAGTCGGGGACCTGGGGAGTCTCAGGTGCACTTTCTTAACGTCTGCAGACAAAACAGAAGAGAGTCTGAGGTAGTTTGTTTAGTGACTCATAAGATGTATACAGTCACAGGGCTGTCTTTAATGTCCCTCAATACAAAACGGCAGCCTATTCTGAAAACGGGACAAGCTACCTCATGTACTCATAAATGCGTCATGCAGAGATCATCACCAGGATCGCAGTCAGGCAACTGCTGGTTCCCCCAGTTGTCAGAGTACAACTCTCAGTCTGCCTATAACCAACCACCAGTTGCTTGCTTCTGATCAAAGTGATGGCCTGTGCTAGAGCATTGTTTTGCCTCTCACTCCCTCAAGTGCTTTCTACAGCGTGAGCATTGTGTTATTAGTGCCAAATGAGTACATTCATCACCTGTTGGAGGGCCACCAGTGGTTATCATCTCCAGCCTGCTCACCGGGCGGCCCCCTCCATACAGAAAAAGCCTCACAGTTCATTGTAAGTCCTGATGCCTACATCAACTTGTCACTCCGTCGCTTGTCTTCTGTCTCTGGCCAGAAAGTGTCCCGAGATGCAAGGTGTTGAAGGAGGTCACCATGTCCTCTTTCTTCTGCGACAGCAAGCTCAACCCTGGTCCTCAGTCTTCTGAGCACACTGCTATCTGCTGTTCACATGGTTGACAATGTTTGGAACACCGCTGGAGTCCAGTTCAGATAGAAATCTTTCCAAGTGCTGTATTAACACTCTCTTTTTAAACCTGATTAGTAAAAATACACAATATAGATGTAGGTTTAATATAGTTAATTCCAATGTAATGCTTCACTGCTCCCCAAGAAAAAATAAAAGGGGAACTGATCTACATCCTATTAAACTATACATTAGGGATTTATTAGGGGGTGGCATATACTGATGATGCACCCCCATCTTCTGAAGAAGAAGTGGCTACTGGTTTCCAGAGCTGACCAGAGGACAATAAAGTAAGAGCTTCTATATAAAAATATATATATTTTTTTTTTAATTATCTCCTGCTGGAATTTTTCTTTGACATAATCTCCCATCACAACTCACTTCGGCACAGTTTTCTCTAAAGTGGCACCTATTTCTGTACAAGGAACAATAAGTGGCGTGCCTGGTCTCCTATAGAAGGCAGAGAAGTGGGGGAGGGCTCCTGCTGCAGCCAGTTGCCTTCAGCCAGAGACAGATCTGAGGTTTGTGAAAGAGGGTGGGCATAATAGATGAGCTTCTGGTACACAGGATTCTTTATATATTTCTTGGCGTTTTGATTACAATAAAAGAAAGAATGAGATCAAAAGCAGCGGACGATACCGAGAGGCTTGGATTACATGTTGGGTAGTGTTCCTAGCACTTACCGTGCAGCTTCCTTGATTGTAAATTCTATGAAGGTTTTCTGTACTTCAGAGGGTCCTTGCACTTCTTCAAGCAGGGCGAAGATTTTTTCATAATCTGAAGATACAAATAGATAAATGTCAACTGGAATCCATGGAAAATCTAGTACTGACGCCAACAGATGAATCAGCAAACCACAATGAGGTCATTACTGGATAATGTCATCAAAAATGAGGAAAAGAATAAATTATGTAAAACGGATGAAGCTGGAAACAGAGGCTCGCTGCCAAAGAAAGAAAAAAAACACTGAAATGTTATTCAATTATATGAATAGTAAAAAAGGTTAAAGTTTAAAAGTATTAGTCTATAAAGAGTAATGAGGGGGGATTTTACAGGGTGATGAGGGGAACCAATATATCAGGTGAAGTGCAGAGGAATAGGGCAAACTATAAATGTCAACTAAATGTCACTCCGCAATGCTATCATGTGGTCCCGATGTGTGTCAGGGCCTCTAGGTCTGCAAGCCTTGGGCTGGGGCCCAGACTTGGGGGAACATTTATTATCTGGTTAAGATACAGCAGATGGGCCCGATGTGCATAAATATATTCGCAAACACTGGTTTTGTGAATCCTTTATTCGCATTAGGTCCCTCTGTGCCACATTTAGCATTTTTCTGCCAAAATGTCAATGTCAGTGAAACCTACGCCAGCTCCGAGCGTTCAGATCTGCCCAACACTAGTTACATGTCCTCAAAAACATGTGGGGTCTAAATGCTCAGTTTACTCCTAGATGATTCTCTGAGGGGTTTAGTTTAAAAACTGGGGTTCTCTCTGGGGGGTTTCCACCATACTAGTACCAAGGGGCGCTAAAGGTCTACATAGCACCTTAAATCCATTCCAGCAAAATTTGCACTAAAAACAGCGTTCCTTCCCTTCTGAGCCCTGCCGTGTGCCCAAACATCAGTTTATGGTCACAATGTATTGCTGTAGTCAGAAAAAAACTGCGTAACACACTGTGTTCTTTGTAAAAATGAGAAATTTGTATTATTATTTTTTTTATTCAAATTGTGATTTTCATGGCATAATGCTAAAAACTTTCCTGTGAGGTCTATTTGATCATTACAGCCCTAGATGAACTCTTTTGGAAAAGTAGTTTTAAAAATGGGATGACTTTGCTGTACTAGTATAGCACATAATCCCCAAAAATGGTTCCAGCAAAATCTCTGCTAAATATGCGAAACAGGCATCCTTCCCTTCTGAGCCCTGCTGTGTGCCCAAACAATGAGACTGGGAACTCTTTCCTTCCACGTGCACCACCGTATTATCACAGAGTGCTGTCTAATCTTCCACAAACAAAAAATTATAAGCCAATATGAGGTACTGCCATAATCAGGAGAAAAACAATGGAAACTGCAGTTCAATGTTTCCAAATGTAATATAATGCACCTGGGGAGGAGGAATCCTCTATCTGAGTATCATATCGTCAGTTTTGTGTTGAAGACTTAGAAGAGAGGGATTTAGGGGTAGTGATTTCTGACTGACTTAAATTAATCCCAAGTGTAACCAGGCGGTGGGGAAAGCAAATTGTATGCTGGGGTGTATAGCTAGAGGTATAACCAGTAGGAAGATGGAAATTGTGATCCCGCTGTATAGAGCTCTGGTGAGGCCACATCTGGAATACTGTGTCCAGTTCTGGAGACCTCACCTAAAAATAAGTTATTTATAAAATAGAACGGGTCCAAAGACGGGCTACAAAAATGGAGGGTGGAGGGTGTGAGGCATAAACCATATCAGGAAAGTTGAATCTGTATAGTTTGAAGGAAAGAGGGGACATGAGTGAAATAAAATAAGGTTCAGGAGGGAAGTTTTGTTAATAAGAAAAACTAAGCATTAGTTGGGAGAGAGATCAGAAACTTGAGAAAATATTACTTTACTAAAAGAGTAGTAGATGCTTGGAACAAACTTCCAGCAGATGTGGTTGGTAAATCTACAATAACAGAATTTAAACATGCCTGGGATAAACATATATCTATCCTACGATAATAAGAAAGAGGATACTATTCCTTTCCCTATATATCCCTTGAGGGATATAGTTTCCATAATATCATTTGGAGCTGGTATTTGTGATGGTTTGGCATTTCAATTCTTTAGCAAACCCAACAGGGTGCATGTAAAACACCCTGATAAAAAGAAGGGGGGGTCCTTCATTTCTGAGGCCTGTGCAGCACACAAGGGCGGTGGAAACACAACTTGTCGTGTTTGGAGGAAAAAGAATACTGAGTTGCATCCATCAAACACCATACCTACTGTAAAGCATGGGGGTGGAAACATCATGCTTTGGGGCTGTTTCTCTGCAAAGGGGCCAGGACGACTGATCCGGGTACATGAAAGAATGAATGGGGCCATGTATCGTGAGATTTTGAGTGCAAACCTCCTTCCATCAGCAAGGGCATTGAAGATGAAACGTGGCTGGGTCTTCAAACATGACAATGATCCAAAGCACAACGCCAGGGCAACGAAGGAGTGGCTTCGTAAGAAGCATTTCAAGGTCCTGGAGTGGCCTAGCCAGTGTCCAGATCTCAACCCTATAGAAAACCTTTGGAAGGAGTTGAAAGTCCGTGTTGCCAAGCGACAGCCCCAAAACATCACTGCTCTAGAGGAGATCTGCATGGAGGAATGGGCCAACATACCAACAACAGTGTGTGCCAACCTTGTGAAAACTTACAGAAAACGTTTGACCTCTGTCATTGCCAACAAAGGATATATAACAAAGTATTGAGATGAAATTTTGTTACTGACCAAATACTTATTTTCCACCATAATTTGCAAATAAATTCTTACAAAATCAGACAATGTGATTTTCTGGATTTGTTTTCTCATTTTGTCTCCCATAGTTGAGGTCTACATATGGTGTCAATTACAGACGCCTCTCATCTTTTTAAGTGGTGGAACTTGCACTATTGGTGACTGACTAAATACTTTTTTTCCCCACTGTAAATATTCTGCTTACAGAGCCGGGACTCAGTGACGCCCTGACGCTGATCCCGGCTCGGCATTTGATTCCTCTGGTTTGCTGCAGACCAGAGTAATACAACAATAATCTCATCGATCATTGCTGTATAAAGTATACTGCAGTGATCTCTATGAAAGATCACTGCAGTAATACTGAAAGTCCACCAGAAGGACTGAAAGTATAAAATTAAAAAAAAAAAAAAATGTTTTTATTAATATAAAAAATCCCCTTCCTTAATAAGTCTGAATCACAGTATTTTCCCATTTTATAAATAATAATAAACAAACATGCAAAAATATTTGGTATCGTCGCGTGTGTACTCGTCCGAACTATCAAATTATCACATTCCCGATCTCGCATGGAAAATGGCATAAGCGCAAAAACCTGCCAAAGTGCCAAAATTGCGCATTTTTAGTCACATCAAATCCAGAAAAATTGTAATAAAAAGTGATCAAAAAGTCACATATGCGCAAGTAAGGTACCAATAGAAAGTACAGATCATGGCGCAAAAAATTACACCTCACACAGCCCCATAGACCAAAGAATAAAAGTGCCATAAGCATGGTAATAAAATTTATGTTCCTTAAAATTACTCTTTTAAAAAAAGGTTCTAATTTTTAAAAGCCATCAAATAAAATAAATGCAAAGCGCTATGGCCTTTTAAACACGAGGAGGAAAAAAATGGAAGCGCAAAAACGAAAATTTGCCTGATCCTGAAGTGGTTAACTGATCCCGATTTACAGACAAAAAACCCCCCAAAAACTGATGTGTTGATGACAGAGGACCTATTTAGTTCAATGTGGCCATCCTCCACATCTGTTTTGAAATCAAATCTGATTTTAGCTGCTGATCCATTCCACAAAAAAATTAGGACCTGCAGTCCATTTCTGCAGAATGGAGGCTTCGATAGTAGTCAACCGCTCCGGGTGCCGCTCCTCCAATGCTGCCATCAGCCGCTGCTTGCGGGACCTCGGGGCATCAGTCATGTGCCTGCCGTGCAGTCCTGGCTACTGTGCCCGGGCATTTCCGTGGAGTTCGGGTAAAGTATGTCTGGGCTTCTGACGGTCGCTGCTCGTGGAGTTGTGATTCCAGACAGAAGATCAGCCCCCCCAGACCCGCCCCCTAGCAGAGCACATGGCCGGGCGCAGGGAGAGGGCAACTGCAGCAGCCACAACTACAGGCGCTCTGTGCAACTCCTGCCCCCGGTGTGCTATACTATGCAGTGCGCAGACAGTGTGTACTGAAGGACTGCAGTCCCATGCAACACTAAGAGCAGACAGTCCTATGTAATGACTGCATAGTACACTCTCCCCCTGATATTTTGCAAGTATATTAACAGCTCTGCTACATCTGTTGGGTATCCTGTCAGACTTCTGCCTATTCCCTGTGCAGCTGGCGTGTATAGAGCCCACTATGCAGTTATGAATATGCATAGTGGGAGGGGGCGGGGTAGGCAGGTCGCAGCAATGCTCTCCAGCCCTGAGCAACGCCCTAAATGCTCTTAACCCCTTAAGGACAGAGCCTGAAATGGCCTTAATGACAGAGACAAATTTTATGAATATGACCAGTGTCACTTTATTCATTAATAACTTCGGGATGCTTTTACCTATCCAGCCGATTCTGAGATTGTTTTCTCGTGACATATTGTACTTTACATTTCTGGTAAAACGGAGTTGATACTTATAACAAATCTTTATGAAAAACACCAAAATAACGTGAAAAAATGCATTTTTCCAACTTTGAAACCTTTCTGCTTATACAGAAAATGGTTATGCCACATAAATTATATATTAAATAGCATTAGCAACATGTCTACTTTATGTTGGCGGCTTTTATTAAACTATATTTCATTTTTTTTGGACAATAGAAAGCTTAAAACATTAGCAGCAATTTTCCAAATTTTCAGTAAAATTTCTAAATCAGATATTTTTAGGGACCTGTTCAGGTTGAAAGTGTATTTGAGGGGCCTGTATGTTAGAAAGCCCCACAAAGCACCCCATTTCAGAAACTGCACCCCCCCCCCCCCAAACTCTGCAAACGCACATCCAGAAAGTTTTTTAACCCTTTAGGGGAGTCACAGAAATAAAAGCTAAGTGTGTAAGAAATTTGAAAATTTTTATTTTCTGTGCAGAGATTTTATTGTAATCCAATATCTTTTATAATGATAAACCTATTAGCAGAGAAATTCACCCCAATACTGATTGCCCCGTTTCTGCAGTTTATAGAAATAGCGCAATAGGGCCACATATGGGGTATTTGACGCAACCACAAGCCTCAGATATAAGGGAGCGCCTAGTGAATTTCAACGCCTCCGTTATATTTGGTCATTTCTGACTGTACCACTTCAGGTTGGCAGAGGCTCTGGGGTGCCAAAACCTAAAACACACCCCTAAAAGGACACCATTTAGAAAACTGCACCCCTCAAGGAACGTAACAAGGGGTGCGGTGAGCATTTGGACCCCACAGGTGCTTCACAGATTTTCAGAACAATGTGGTGTAAAAAAGGAAAAATTCTATTTTTTACACTAAAATGTTGTTCTAGCCTTCATTTTTCATTTTTACAAGGGGATAAAAGAAAAAAAAAAAAACACAAAACATGTAGCGCAGATTCTCCCGAGTACGGAAATACCCCACATGTGCACATAAAGTGCCAAGCGGGCGCAGGACGAGCGTCCAAAAGGAAGGAGCGCCAATTGGCTTTTGGAAGCTGGATTTTACTGGAATGGATTTCAAGGGTCATGTCGCATTTACAGAGCCCTCGTGCTGCCAAGACACTGGAAACCCCCCACAAGTGACCCCATTCTGGAAACTACACCCCTCAAGGAATCTAACAAGGGGTTCAGTGAGCATATGGACCCCACTGGTGACGGGCACAAATGTGGAACAATGTGACGTGAAAGGGAATATTTTCATTTTTTCACTTTCATGGCACAAATGTGCCCGTCATCAAGGGGTCCATATCCTCACTGCACCCCTTGTTAGATTCCTTGAGGGGTGCAGTTTCCAGAATGGGGTCACTTGTGGGGGGTTTCCAGTGTTTTGGCAGCACGAGTGCTCTGTAAATGCGACATGGCGTTCATCATCCATTCTAGCCAAATCCAACCTCCAAAATCCAAATGGCGCTCCTTCCCTTCGGAGGCTTGCCCTGAACCCACATGGCGCTTTATGTCCACATGTGGGGTATTTACGGGCTCGGGGGAAATTGCTCTACACATTATGTGTTTTTCTCTTTTAACCTCTTGTGAAAATGAAAAATTTAAGGCTAAACCAACATTCTAGTGTAAAAATTTTTATTTTCACGCCATATTGTTCCACATTTGTGCCCGTCACCAGTGGGGTCCATATGCTCACTACACCCCTTGTTACATTCCCTGAGGGGTGTAGTTTCCATAATGGGGTCACTTGTGGGGGGGTTCAACTGTCTTGGCAACACAGGGACCTTTTGAATGCATCATGGCCCCTTGAAATCCATTCCAGCCAAATCCAGCCTCCAAAAACCAAATGGCGCTCCTTCCTTTTGGAGGCTTACCCTGCACCCGCATGGCGCTTTATGTCCACATGTGGGGTATTTCCGTACTCAGGTGAAATTGCTCTACACATTTAGTGTTTTTTTTTTTATCTTTTAACCCCTTGTGAAAATGAAAAAAATCAAGACAAGATCAATAATTTAGTGTAAAAAAACATTTTTTACACTATATGTTAGTCTAGCCTTGATTTTTTTCCTTTTCCACAAGGGGTTTAAAAAGAAAGTGAACACAAAACATGTAGGGTAATTTCCCCTGAGTACGAAAATACCCCACATGTGGACATAATGTGCCATATGGGCACAGGGCAAGCCACCAAAGGGACAGGGCGCCATTTAGAGGCTGGAATGGAGGATGGAGGCCATGTCGCAATTAAAAAGCTCCTGTGCTGCCAGGACAGTAGAAACCCCCCACAAGTGACCCCATTCTGGAAATTACTCCCCATAAGGAATCTAACAAGGGGTGCAGTGAGCATATGGACCCCACTGGTGACGGGCACATATGTGGAACATGTACCGTGAAAATAAAAAATAAATTTTTTTCATTTTCACGTCCCAAATGTGGCCGTCCCCAGGGGGCCATATCCCGGCTGCCCCCCTTGTTAGATTCCTTATCGGGTGTAGTTTCCAGAATGTGGTCACTTGTGGGGGGTTTCTACTGTCCTGGCCGCACAGAGGCATTGTAATTGCATCATGGCATCCTCTAATGGGAATGGCGGCTATACCTATTTAGTTGGGGAAAAGGGACCATTCTAATTTATTTGGGGGTATTAGGCCAATTATTGGTTTATAAGGTTGAAAATGACAGGTGTCCATCAAATTCAACCTGTGTTGATCCAGAGGAAGGCAAAAAAACCCTCGTAAGGCAGACGACAGTAGCCTCATCACAGGGGAAAAATTCCTTCCCGACTCCATAATGGTGATCAGAATAATCCCTGGATCAACGTGACCCCTGAAATAGGAATAAGGGACGGAATTTAGATAATGTAGATCTCCAATGACGTGTGGTACGTCTTGAAGCGATCCAGTATGCAGAGGCCGGGGGGATCAGGACAGGTGTCGCACTGGAAAATGGTGTCCTTCCTAATCCCCCTGTTACGCCACACTCTGCACTTCTTCTGGGGTCTCCTGTTCTCCAGTGTGGGGGACGTCACCTGGAAAATGTTGTCCTGGTGCGATACGGGGTCCTTCATATCCAGAAGCGCTGGGTCCGCTCCATGGCTGCTAAATATTAGGGCTCTGTTACTGCTTATGATATTTTCGGATCGTGCTGCAAGCTACAGTAGCTCGGGCAGCGAGGGACCAGAAGAGGGGGTGCTGGTATAAAAGTTATCCCCGTACAGGTGGTATCCTATATCCAGCAGTGGGAAGATCAGTTCCCAAACAATCTTCCCACTAACTCCGAGGATTTGGGGGGGGGGGGGGAGTGGGCATCTGGGGGCTGGATTCGGGTGTCCCTTCCTTCATACACTGTAATGGTACCTGTACACTGCGGAATGGAGAAGGATAACCCTTTGTGCATTCCGCAGCTGGCACCCACCGGCGGAGTGATGGAGGCGCGTGTCTCAGCTCGTGTCACACTCCATTCTATGTACTGGCGGATTCCGCCCTCTGTCCAAAGAATGAACGTGTTCATTCTTTGGACGGACAACGGAATCTGCCCGTGCATAGAATGGAATCTATGACACGGGCGGAGACGCGCGCCTCCATCAGTCCGCCGGTGGGTGCCAGCTGCGGAATGCACAAAGGGCTATCCTTCTCCATTCCGCAGTGTGCACGTACCCTAAATCTGTAAGTGTACCCTGAGGTACTCTCACAGAGTTTGTAGAATTTCACGCCATACCGTGATCTCTTATTGGGACGGTTCTGGCGGAAAAGACGTGTCTGGGGGGGCAGCGTACGCTACGCTACCCCCCAGACACGTCCCTGGATGATGAGGATGAATGGAGGAAAGAAGGATCCCCCCATTCATCCTCACTGGCTGTTTCGGTGTCGGAGGCAATAATAACGTATGCCTCTGACGCCGAAAACACCCTGGGGGCCATCTTTATACGGGGATTGGTATATGGGGTATGTAAATGTGTAATGTAGTGTAGTGTAAAACTTTATTCCATGTAGTGTGGTGTAGTGTAGTGTTTTTTACGTTTTTTTTGACAGTAAGAAAAAAATATCCCTACACCAAGAAAGGAGCTTATCAGCAGACAGTGGCGGTAGGATATAGGGGGGAAAAAACGCCCCTATGCCAAAATGGAGGAGTTGCTGATCAGCGGCGCACTTATGTGCGATGCTGATCAGCACTCAGCGGCGTTAGGGCGCAAAAAAACAAAAAAAAAACTAAAAGAATCTTTTTAAACCAAAGCAACTGATCAGTGAATGATATGCACTGATCAGCCGCTAGGGGGCAGTAGAGCGACGCTGCCGGAGATTGCCGAGACCCGCCGAACCCGAGCGTTTCCGACGCTGGACGACCGAACCCGGAAGTGAAGCGAAGACGACGCGAGGACGGTGCGGACCGCAGATCGTCGCTCCGGACGCCCAGATCAGGTGAGTATGGTACACCTGCACCACACACACCTGTTCTGCACCCCTCAGCTACCTAGCTGAGGGGTGCAGAACCCGGCAAAACTGTGTTTTTACAGTATGATCGCCGTGATAGGCCGGCCGGTACTGGCATCGGCGCCATCTTTGGTGGGGACACTTATGGCGATTGGTGCTATCTCGGACAGCACCAATAACCATTGCTTTCCGGGTCACCGATGACCCGGAAAGCTGAATTTAGCTGCTATATGCCTGATCTGTATTGATCAGCATATAGCAGCGATCGTCGGCAAGGGAGGGGTTAACTAACTGCAATATACTGCTGAGGGGGACAACTACTGCGGCATATCAGCAGGTTCTGATAGTGCCGCTCTAAATGGAAGGACATACGGATGAACCATCCATGTGCCGTCCGTCTGAAGAATTGCCTGGCAACCTCTAGGCAGGTCCTTCCCAGTGGCCATTTATTACCCACCAATCAATTTTTGTAGATCTAAAAAAAAAAAAAAAAAAAAACAGATGCATTACTGGTCCCAGAAAAAAAACCTGAGGTGTGGATGAGGGCTAGAACACAGAAGACCATCTAATTTTCTGATGCTCCGACTGCTGGTCACATGGGGGGGGGGGGGATAAAGAAAAAAAATCTGGAGTGCTTCTTTAACACTGTCCAGTTACTTGTTTTTACAGCTTTCCTGTCAAGAACCCTGTATGGACAACCTCCTTAGTCCAGAACGTCTATGAAATGGGTAATATGTGCTTTCTACTTACTTCTTCCTGGCTTTCGCACTTCCTTCATGACTCTAATCTTAATATCTGCGTTTGTTCCATTGATGATACTTTGCATTTCCTTCAGTGAGTTTGGCACAGTCATTCCCGATGTACACTCCCGAGTCCCAAGAGAATCTTCTATAGGCAGATAGTTATCTAAAGGCGCCTTTATAAGCGTGTTATTAACCGGCTTGTGGTCCAGGTTATCCTCATTCAAGCAATTCAGTTCATCAGTAACAGAATCAAAGTTATTAGGCAGCATATCCTCATCCCCCAAAGCAGCAGAAACACCTAATGGAGACAGTCCATCCATTTGTTTTTCCACAGCCTGGCCATTGTCTGTCCTTTCTCCATTCCCTTCTGTAGTTAGACTGTTATTGCCATCTGCACAAAGAGAAAAATAAATCAATGTCATTTTTATCTAATGTACACATAATTATACACATATAATATAATATATGCACACAAGACACTCTACAGCTGTAAAGTAGTGTTCCCAACCTGTGGCTCTACAGCTACTATTGTGTATAAACGGCAGCACACCTTGAACAGATTTCTAACATGGCTAAACGTACAGACACAGCAGAGGTTTCAGAAGTGGAGCCCCAAATAATCCTCATGCATGTATAGGGGAATAACTTTGCACCTCTAAATGTTCCGCAGTATGTGCATAGGGTTCTTATTTAGTAAACCCTTAAAGCTGTTTCTTGGTATAACAGGGGTGTCAAAGTTGCAGCCCTCCAGCTGTTGCAAAACTACAATTCCCGTCATGCCTTGAAAGCCAAATCTTTGGCTCTCAAGGCAGAGAATTATAATTTTTTAAACAGTTGGAGGGCCGCAGTTTGACACCTGTGTGGTAAAAGCTTTCTATTTGCACACAGGCCAAATAAGCAACAGGAACTATTTTGATACAACCCAAAAACCCTGCAGCAAGTGTGGTTCTCACATTCCCTTTCATTACCTTACTTTGCATGATCTCTCCATGGCTGCTCTTTTAATGTATAACATGTCACCTTTTGCCATTAAATGTAAATCTAGCCATAATAGCTGTATACTGATATCTTACCTTTGTGTATGGGAATTGGCTTTATTAGGTTGTGTGGAGCAGGGCTCCCAGGCACTGCAGGGGTCCCCTTCCCTCCTACATGATTGGTGATGATCGGAGGGGTTTGAGGTCTTCTTAGCAGCAGAGGAGACATACTACGCCTTCTCTTCAGGGAGGCTGGAGTGTTGGCCTCTCCAGGACGTTTTACTTTATTCTGGGGTCCAGCAACAAACTCGTCAGCCTCATCAATCATCATACCCTATAGTTGAAGACAAACAAAGAAAATTATTAAAATATGGCATAAACTTCATAACTGGTTAATAACTGTTAGCTGTAGTCATGTCCTGTGCTATTTTAGGTTTACATGAAAAGGTATTAATTTTAGGAAAATGACACTATAAAATCCAATAGTAAATTGTATGCTAAAGGGGGTAGTGCGGCGCTAAGAAATTATTCACAGAATAACACATACATGACAAAGTTGTATAACTTTGTAATGTGTTATGTCTGTGAATCGCCCCCTTCCTTGTGTCCCCCCACCCCCGCACGTGTACCCGGAAGTGTTGGTGCATTATACATTACCTGATCCGTGTCAACGTCATCTTCGGCCGGCGTTCTCCGATCTTCCCGAGTGCCGGCCGCCCTCTGCCGCGTCATCAGATGCTCAGCCGCGATTGGCTGAGCACAGTTATGCTCAGCCAATCGCAGCTGAGCATCGGATGACGCTGCTGAGGGCGGCCGGCATTCGGGAGAGTCGTAGCTGTTCGCCGGCCCGCCCGAAGAAGACGTCACTGACTGAAGATCGGAGACGGGGGTCAGCACATGACAGGTATGTATAGCGCACCACACTTCTGGGTACACGGGTGGGGGTGGTGGGACATGGGGAAGGGGGCCATTCACAGACATAACATACATTACAAAGTTGTATAAACTATGTAATGTGAGTTATTCTGAGAATAATTATTTACCGCCGCACTACCCCTTTAAAAGGGGTTGTCTATATATAGTGGGGAACCAGAGGCAGCCATGGCAAATCAGGGTAGGCAAGTATTGATGTTCATTTCTACACCTCCGCCAGCCATATATAAATGAGAGAAAAAAAATCCCCCACCTCCACCCCTGGATAATCCAAAAAAAAACAACAAAAAAAACAAACAATAGAAAAAGCATGAAAAGGGCCTAACTTGGGACAACTCATTAAACAAACCTTCAGAACCCTTTCATATGCACTAAATTTTCCACAAAACAAATACTGAAAATTTTTGTCCAGCTGCATTATACTGCTTATATTTCATGTCCAATGACCGATCTGGTCTGGAAAACACCAAGGACTATGCTTAAGGTGCAAAGCTCTTTTTAAAGCTGCTATGAACTATTAGGGAAATGCTTACATGTTAATAGAACCTCTTTTCAATGTCATTTACAGAGTACAGATTGTTCTATGTCACCTGCATTCTGCTGACTTTCAGGGATTTCATCATTTTGCCCTGTATTCACAATTCACAAAACTATTCACTAATATGGTAGAGAAATGGCAGTTTTTGCTGTGAAGAACTAAAATACCTTTTTTATCCTGTTTAAATGGATTTCAAAGGTGTGAAGCCTCTTCGGTTGATCCGGATCAATCTCTCGGAGAGGGGAAGGCATAAGCTTCAAGTATTCTTTGGTAGTTACCCATCTGAGCCACAGGAACACTATGCAGACAATCTAAAAACCCAAATGAAAATTATAAAATTATAAATTATGATTTTCATATGTCTTTATATAATTCTGAAATTTTGAGGGGACATGCTAACTTTATATTATATTAATTTCAGATATTTGAATATTAGGTCGGACTATTATAGCATAAGCAAACAACAAAGTACCTTCATCCTGAACCGACAATCAGTTACCTATCGTCTTCAGTAAATTGGTCCTCATCCTCGTCAACTGATCTAACAGATTACTGCGTGGAATGTCGTAGGCATTTCTATACGTCTGGGGCTTGAGATCCTTAAGAATACAAATATATACAAAAGAAATTAAAATTATTCCCTAATCACAGCAGTATCATGAACTGTTATTAGTCTGTATGAACTGTATTAAGTGGGCAAAGCATTTCTATCCATTGTAAAAATACAAGGGCATATTCACATTGCAAAAAAGACATTATTGGAACCTTGAAGAAAACTATGTTTACTCTGGGCAGTAAATCAATGTACATCAGACCATTATACGGGGAAAAAGTAGAGCAGTAGCAAAGGGAATGGGCATTGTAGAAATACATGCTAGATAAAATCTGTACATGATCCAGACCATTGATGACCCATGCAGGGGTGTAGCTAGGATTCTTAGGGCCCCACAGCAAAAACTGTACGAGGCTACATGGATCCTGTGTCACACATGGCTTACATACACTAGTATGAAAGTGCTAAAAATTTATTACCTATACATAAACATTGGGGAAGTCAAATTCGGCAATAAATCTGCAATCTTGTGGATATTGTGGAAAAAATCAAATTTCAAACACATTCTTATTGCTTTCTTCTACAACCATTAACATTTGCACCTTAATCCGCCAGCAGCAAATCTAACAGACCGTGTCATCACGGCATAATCTGGGCAGATGTCATTTAATTCATAAACATCACCTACAGACGAATGGGCCTGAAACTCTGCTATCAACAGTGCAGATTCACCATTCAGTCGGTCAAGAAAGCAACCAAAAGAAAGAAAAAGAGGCCCTAGTACAGTTTATAGCATGCAATATTAGTTACACAGAGCTTTCCAAGAAATAGAGATCACTCTAAAATAGAGCTGAAGAGAGTACGACAGCGTTTTTTTTTCCTTTGAGGAAATACTGTGCTCTTTAAGCTGGGTTCACACTGTGTTTTTTGCAATCCATTTAACGTATACATTTTAATGGAAAAAAAACTGATGCAATTGTGTGTCATCCGTTTGGATCCTTTCTCCATTGACTTCCCTTATTAAAAAAAAAAAAAAAAAAAACAGATTGAGACTGATGCGTTTTTTAACATAAAAAACGGAAACACTACTTTTCTGTATGTTAAACAGGACTGCAAAAACACAGTGTGAACCCAGCCTTACTGGCCATTAGAACATGGTGAATACAGTGTGAATCAGGCTAGGCTTCCCGTTTTACCTATTTAAGAGGCCAATCTGAAAAAACAGGGAACTCCTTGACATTCATCTCCAGCAGTCGTATCGGGGCGTCTCCAGAGATTCCCTGCAGCAGCTGTTTGAAGTGCTTGTTGTGAACTAAGACAGTCTTGTGGAGTATTTTTCACTTTAATCCCTGTCTCCTGCGGGACCTTCTTCCAACAGATGTAATTATTCTTTCAGACTCCATTTAGTCTGGAACATACAAAGAATTATGAGTAAGGCAAACCTTTTGGAAGGAAGTCTATTAAAAACAGCATTCATAGCCGAGCATGAATGAAACACATGCAATGTCAGCAACAAACAAAGGTACAAGTGGCACAGAGGTTAAAAGGCAGTCTGTGTATAGAACGGGTACAGGCCTCATATGTGCAAGTGTGAGGTGAGCTCTGATCAGATGCCTCCTTGCCTTACACATTCGTACAGAGCTAACAGGATAACGTGGTAAAAATATGAAGGTTGCCAAAGAGATCCACAATCCAGAATAGGAAAGAGTGTGTGGTGTGTGTGTTGTGTATGTGTATGTGTGTGTGTGTGTGTGTGTTGTGTATTTATTTATTTTAAATTATGATAAGAGTGGCACAGTGTAAAATCTACAATGTATTGGTGATAAGATGCCATCCATGATAACACGTATTATCATACGATGTCACCAGTATGTCCACCCCACCCTTCACACTGGGTTAGTTGCCCAACTATAAAGCTAGTTAACTCAATTCCAATGCTTCATCTTTTGCAGAGATAAAAAAAAAATGTGGGGGGAGGACATGCGGTCTTATAACAAGATTCTCAGAACTGGCTTTTATTTCACCAGAGCAATGAGAAAAATGAAAGCTGAGCTCCAATAGGTTGCTACATGGAAGAAAATCCTACTATAAAAGATTGTATGCTAAATCTTTAGCTGTATGTATGGAATGGTAATTTTGAGGACATGTCTTAAATCTATAAATCTATTCAGGGGAACCAAGGGGTTGGTGTTTTTTCCGGACATTTGGTGCTCTTTAGGACACTTCTATAGAACTATGCAGATGTTGTGTGGAAGACGACAGCTGGACGTGCAACCGTATTCGGAAGTCAACTAATCTCACTGTGGGTGTGCACTGTGCCCTCCCCTAGATAGCTGTATTCTTGACTTGTAACCAATCTTATTCTTGTTTTCGTCTTTCTATCCCGCTTTAGAGTAGACCAAAAGTCACAATAAAATTTTATATGGATATCTGCTATTACAAGTCTTTAAGTCATCCAGGTGGTCAGATTGTCAGTCTGATGTCGTTATTTAGCTGCAGCACTGTGTAGTTTAGTAGTGCCTATCACAGTGTGATCTGTTATAGGACCCATTCACACTGAGCAAAAACTGGGGAATCCCGTTGTGCTCAGTGTCCTGCAGTGAGTGAATGGGAGGGCGTGGCGTCCACTCCTGCCGCTCTCCGCTCAAAGAAATGATAAGTCAATTCTTTGAGCCGAGAGGGGAGGAAGCTGACGCGTGTGCGCCCTCCCATTCACTCACTACAGGACACTGAGCACAGTGGAATTCTGCCATTTTTGCTCAGTGTGAACAGGGTCACATTGTGGAGACATGTCCAGAAACTGTGTCACAGTCAGCCCCAAAAATATCTTCATGACAGTTTTCAAAGAGACTTAATCCAGCTACATGTACTGTATTGAGATAAAAGCAGGAGAGAATAGAAGAACTATGAATTCATAGACAAATTAAAGGTTACCTTTGACTAAGCTTTTTCAGATATGAAATGACACTGTAACTAAGACACAGTCCAAGTTGTCAGATATTAGGTTGGTGCT